>NC_082712.1:62845608-63149166 GCF_030144855.1 Hypanus sabinus
TTATAAAAGTTACTTTTTTATCAGGTGGTACACACTGGAAATAAGTGTGTCAATCATTTTACATCATAACTATCCATATTTAGCATGAAGTGAGGAATGTGGATTTGACTGTGAGCATTGTGTGTTTGAGACTCCCATCATAATATTCAACATTGCCTGCCTCTTAACTCCTCGGGTGCTATCCAGGTTAAGTGTCTCATTCCAAAACTCCACCTGTCCATTTCCCTCTACCTGACCTGACCTGCTGAGTTCCTCCAGCAGTTTACTTTTATTTTTTCACTCCAAATTCCGGTGTCTCTATTTTAACTCTGAGGTACGTTGGTTTCTATCATGCGTTGACTCTAGTAACAGATCATGGAGGAACTCCTGGGTGCATTTTGTTTGTTGCTCCAGATTTCAGATTTTATATCTCCAAGTGTTAAGTCTAATCTGCAAGTCTTTGAACGTCGCTACCTACACCCTTTCCTCATGTTTGCTAATGGCAAGAACATTTTAAGTAAAGAGCATTAACCATGACACAAATTTAGGGAAGACTTTTTCCAGTTTTGAAATTCAACAAAATCTATTAGGTTGCCCTTCCTTTTCAATGGCTACGAGCCATCAATGTTCCAAGCCTCCCTTGGTAATGCTTTCCAACTCTTACTGCTCTACATTGACAACTCCATTGGTGCTTCTTCATGCACCCATGCTGAGCTTGACAATTTTATCAACTTTGCCTCCAACTTCCACCCCACCCTAAAATTCACCTGGTCCAATTATGCCACTTTTTTCCAGATCTCTCTGTCTCTACCTCTGGAGACTGTCTACCAATGTGTTTTATAAACCTAGCAGCTCCCAAGGCTACCTTGACTACATTTCTTCCCACCCTGTCTCCTGTAAGAATGCCATTTCCTTTTCTCAGGTTCTTTGTTCCACTGTATCTGTTCCCAGAGATGTCCTCCTTTTTCAAAGAAAAGAAACATAGAAAACCTACAGCACAATACAGGCCCCTCGGCCCACAAAGTTATGCCGAACATGTCCCTAACTCAGAAATTACTAGGCTTACCTATAGCCCTCTATTTTACTTAGTTCCATGTACCTATCTAAAAGCCTCTTAAAAGACCCTATCGTATCCGCCTCTACCACTGTTGCCGGCAGCCCATTCCACGCACTCACCACTCTCTGAGTAAAAAACTTACCCGACATCTCCTCCGTACCTACTCCCCAGCACCTTAAACCTGTGTCCTCTTGTGGCAACCACTTCAGCCCTGGGAAAAAGCCTCTGACTATCCACACGATCAATGCCTCTCTTCCATCTTAGATACCAAAGATGTCTACCAAAATGAACCACTTCACTCTTACCTGGGTTGAACTCCATCTGCCACTTCTCAGCCCAATTTTGCATCCTATCAATGTCTCACTGTAACCTCTGACAGCCCTCCACACTTATCCACAATACCTCCAACCTTTGTGTCATCAGCAAACTTACTAACCCATCCCTCCACTTTCTCATCCAGGTCATTTATAAAAATCATTAAGAGTACGGGTCCAAAAACAGATCCCTGAGGCACACCACTGGTCACCGACCTCCATGCAGAATATGACCCGTCTGCAACTGCTCTTTGCCTTCTGTGGGCAAGCCAGTTCTGGATCTACAAAGCAATGTCCCCCGGATCCCATGCCTCCTTACTTTCATAATAAGCCTTGCATGGGGTACCTTATCAAATGCCTTGCTGAAATCCATATACACTACATCTACTGCTCTTTCTTCATCAATGTGTTTAGTCAAATCCTCAAAAAATTCAATCAGGCTCGTAAGGCACGGCCTGGCCTTGACAAAGCCATGCTGACTACTCTTAATCATATTAAACCTCTAAATGTTCATAAAACCTGCCTCTCAGGATCTTCTCCATCAACTTACCGACCACTGAGGTAAGACTCACTGGTCTATAATTTCCCAGGCTATCTCCACTCCCTTTCTTGAATAAACCCTCCAATCCTCCAGAACCTCTACAGTCCCCATTGATGATGCAAAGATCATCGCCAGAGGCTCAGCAATCTCCTCCCTCAGCTCCCACAGTAGCCTGGGGTACATTTCGTCTGGTCCCGGCGACTTAATCAACTTGACGCTTTCCAAAAGCCCCAGCACAACCTCTTTCCTAATATCTACATGCTCAAGCTTTTCAGTCTGCTGCAAGTCATCACAACAGTCACTAAGATCCTTTTCCATAGTGAGTACTGAAGTAAAGTATTCATTAAGTACTTCTGCTATTTCCTCTGGTTCCATACACACTTTCCCACTGTCACACTTGATATGTCCTATTCTTTTCATTACCATAGATGCACCTAATCTGCCAAGTTCCTGCAGCATTTTGTGTGTGTTTGTATGGATTTCCAGCATCTAGAATCTCTTGTGTTTATTATTAGGCTTTCTTCTTTGTAGATGTGAGTGTTCAAGCAAACTCTCAATTGGTGGTAATTGTGAAAATATATTATTATATAATCAGTAAAGAAACATCAAGGTATGACACATATAAAATGTTCTGCAGGCAATAGTATAATTACAATCTCCTTATACATAGATTTGATAGGCAGGCCTAATATTTAATTACGAGTTTGTAATTCTTCAAGTTCATGTTCAAGTTTAACTATCATTCAACGATACATGAATACCCATGAATACAGCCAAACGAAATAGTATTCCTCTTTATTGAGCACCTCCGCATCATCTGCAAAAAGCAGGTCAAGGTCAAAATACAGTACCTTCAATTATACACAACACAAAGCACACATAGCACATATAAGAGCAGTAAACATACAGTCACATAAAAATATATAGCCCAAGTCCCTGAGTGACATGTCCTGTAAACTGAAGGTAGATAAGTGTTATTGACAAGAGCAAGCAGTTCCCCGCAGACAAATGCACACACATACACAATCCAAATTATCTCCCACCAAGCGAACACTGGAGGGCAGCACTGACAGGAAAGCCAGCTCCTAAATCAGCATTGAATTTGTGGATCAGAATCAGGTTTAATGTCATCCAGCATGTCATGAAATTTGTGTGAAGTTAAAATACATGCATTCCATTGAAAAAAATAACAAGAGATACTGTTCTACGAATAAGAGTCTTTTTATTTCTTACATAAGAAAAGTTTATTTTTTCTTATCCATCTGAGTCTGCCCTAATCTTCAATCCTATTTCTTTGGTGTAATATTCAGTGCTACTTCCTAACAGTGTGTTGCAACATTTCCTTCCAGATGAGCTCAATGCCTTCTATGCTGTCTTTGACCATCATCAGAAAAAGGAGGAACCATCACACATCCCCGTGCCTCCAGACAATCTTTCGGTCTCAGTATCTGAAGACGAGGTACAGGCTGCCTTCAAGAGACTGAATCCAAGGAAAGCATCTGGTCTGTGCTGACCAACCACTAGTGTGTTCACGGATATCTTCAAGTTCTTGCTCCGGCAGTGTGAGGTACCCACTTGCTTTAAGCAGGTTTCAATCAATGCCCAAGAAGACCACAGTAACCTGCCTCAATGACTATTGCCCAGTGCAACTTACCTCCACAGTGATGAAATGTTTTGAGAGGCTGATGTTAGAAACATAAAAACATAGAAACCCTACAGCACGATACAGGCCCTTCAGCCCATGAAGCTGTGCCGAACATGTTCTTACCTGAGAAATTACCTAGGGTTACCCATAGCCCTCTATTTTTCTAAGCTCCATGTACCCATCCAGGAGTCTCTTAACAGATCCTATCATATCCCCCTCTACCACCGTCACCGGCAGCCCAATCCACACACTCACCACTCTCTGTGTAAAAAAACTTACTCCTGACATCTCCTCTGTACCTACTCCCAAGCACCTTAAAACTGTGTCCTCTTGTGGCAACCATTTCATCCCTGGGAAAAAGCCTCTGACTATCCACACGATCAATGCCTCTCATCATCTTGTACACCTTTATCAGGTCACCTCTCATCCTCCTTCACTCCGAAGGAGAAAAGGCTGAGTTCACTCAACCTATTCTCATAAGGCATGCTCCCCAATCCAGGCAACATCCTTGTAAAAATCTCCTCTGCACCCTTTCTATGGTTTCCATATACTTCCTATAGTGAGGCAATCAGAACTGAGCAGAGTACTCCAAATGGGGTCTGAACAGGGTCCTATATAGCTGCAACATTACCTCTCGGCTCTTAAACTCAATCCCATGATTGATGAAGGCCAATGCACTGTATGCTTTCCTAACCAGAGTCAACCTGTGCAGCAGCTTTGATTGTCTTATGGACTCAGGCCCCCAGATCCCTCTGATCCTCCACACTGCCAAGAGTCTTACTATTAATACTATATTCTATCATCATATTTGAACTAACAAAATGAACCATCTCACACTTATCTGTGTTGAACTTCATCTGCCACTTCTCAGCCCACTTTTGCATCCCATCACTGTCCCACTGTAACCTCTGACAGCCCTCCACACTATCCACAACACCTCCAAACTTTGTGTCCTCTTGCTCTTAACATACCTGTAAAATGCCTTGGGGTTTTCCTTAATGCTGTCCGCCAAGTTCCTCTCATGGCCCCTTCTGGCTCTTCTAATTTCTTTCTTGATCTCCTTCCTGCTAGTCTTATAATCTTCTAGCTCTCTATCATTACCTAGCTTTTTAAACCTTTCGTAAGCTCTTCTTTTCCTCTTGACTAGATTTACAACAGCCTTTGTACAGCACAGTTCCTGTACCCTACCATCCTTTCCCTGTCTCATTGGAATGTACCTATGCAGAACTCCACGCAAATATCCCCTGAACATGTGCCACATTTCTTCTGTACGTTTCCCTGAGAACATCTGTTCCCAATTTATGCTTCCAAGTTCCTGCCTGATAGCCTATTTCCCCTTAATCCAATTAAATGCTTTCTAACTTGTCTGTTCCTATCCCTCTCCAATGCTATGGTAAAGGAGATAGAATTGTGATCACTATCTCCAACATGCTCTCCCACTGAGAGATCTGACACCTGATCAGGTTCATTTCTCAATACAAGATCAAGTACAGCCTCTCCTCTTGTAGGCTTATCTACATATTGTGTCAAGAAACCTTCTTGAACTCACCTAACAAACTCCACCCCAACTAAACCCCTCACTCTAGGGACATGCCAATCAATATTTGGGAAATTAAAATCTCCCACCATGCCAACCCTGGTATTATTACACTTTTCCAGTATCTGTCTCCATATCTGCTCCCTGTTGCTATTGGGTGGTCTATAAAAAACACCAAGCAGAGTTATTCACCCCTTCCTGTTCCTAACTTCTACCCACAGAGACTCTGTAGAAAATCTCTCCATGTCTTCCTCATTTCTGCAGCCGTGACACTATCTCTGATTAACGGTGCCATGCCCCCACCTCTTTTGCCTCCCTCCCTGTCCTTTCTGAAACATCTAAAGCCTGGCACTCAAAGTAACCATTCCTGTGCCTAGCCATCCAAGTCTCTGTAATGGCCACAACATCATTGCTCCAAGTACTGATCCATGCTCTAAGCTCATCCGCTTTGTTCATAATACTCCTTGCATTAAAATGGACACATCTCAGATCATCGGTCTGAGCACATCCCTTCTCTATCATCTGCCTATCCTCCCTCTCGTACTGCCTCCAAGCTTTCTCTATTTATGAGTCAACCATCTCTTCCTCCGTCTCTTCAATTTGGTTCCCACCACCCCACCCCCCCCCCCCCCCAGCAATCCTAGTTTAAACTCTCCCAATAGCCTTAGCAAACCTACCCACCAGGACATTGGTCCCTGGGATACAAGTGCAACCCGTCCTTTTTGTACAGGTCACTCATGCCCTAAAAGAGGTCCCAATGATCCAGAAATCTGAATCGCTACACCCTGCTCCAGGAAGGAGACTGAAAATTTGGCTGAGTGGTGTAATAACAACTTCTCACTCAAAGTCAATAAGATCAAGGAGCTGATTGTAGACTTCAGGAGAGAGAAACCTCTCCATGAACCAGTAATAATACGAGGATCAGAAGTGGAGAGAAAGAGTAACTGTAAGTTCCTGGGTGTCACTATCTCTTAGGACCTGTCCTGAACCCATCATAATTGCAGAGAAAGCATGATAGAGCGTCTGTTTCCTCAGGAGTCTGCAGAGATTCGAGAAATCATCAAAAACCTTGGCAAACTTCTATAGATGTGTGCTGGAAAGTATGCTGCATTACAGCCTGATATAGGAACACCAATACCAATAGGGTAGTCGACTCGGCCCAGTTACGTCATGGGTAAAGCCCTCCCAACCATTGAGCACATCTCCATAAAAAGTTACCATAGAAAAGCAGCATCCATCATGAAAGATCCTCACTGCCCAGGCCATGCTCTTTTCTTGCTGCTGCCATCGGGTGGAAGGTACAAGAGCCTCAGGACTCAGACCAGCAGGTTCAAGAACAGTTACTACTCCTCAACCATCAGACTCCTGAACAAAAGAGGATAACTACACTCATTCTATTTCTGGTGTTCCCACAACCAATGGTCTCACTTTAAGGTCTCTTTATCTTGTTATTTCATACACTCCTTATTTATTGCTAATTACTTATATTTGCATTTGCACAGTTTGTTGTTCATTGATCCTGTTTACAGTTACTGTTCTATAGATTTGTTAAGTGTACACACAGAAAAAGAATCTCAGGGTTGTATGTGGTGACATGCATGTACTCTGGCAATAAATTTTACTTTGAACTTTTGGAACCTCATACAGGTCAGTATACCTGTATATATGTGCTGCTATACAGAAGGGATTCGGAAAGAGGTAAGGTGAGGGAACACACACCAGCCATCAACAAGGGATCAGCAATGGAAAGGGTGAGCAGTTTGAGCTCCCCAGGTACTAACATCTCTGAATATCCATCCTGGGCCCAACACATTGATATAATTATGAAGAAGGCACATCAGCATCTATATTTCATTAAGAGTTTGACGAGATTTGGTATATCATCAAAGACTCTATCAAATGTCTGCAGACCTAACAATGGAGATCATTCTAATTGGATGCATTGCTGTCTGGTGTGGAGTGGGCCACTATGCAGAATCAGAAAAAACTGCTGCAGGCTGCAAACTCTGCCAGCTCCATCATGGGTACCAGCACTGAGAACATCTTCAAAAGCTGATGCCTTAAAAAAGTGGCATCCATTATTAAGGATCCCATCACCCAGGACATAATCTTTTCCTATTACTATCATCAAAGGGGAAGCATCAGAGCCTGAAGACACACAATCAACATTTCAGAAACAGCTTCTTCCCCTGTCTTCAGGTTTCTGAACAATAGACCAACTCACGAACACTACCTCCCTATTTTTGCTCTCATTTTGCACTACTTAATTTTTATGGCATTTCATATGTGTGTGAAAGGGCATGCAAATTTTATTCAGGAGGAAAACAAAATAAAGTTAGCTCGAAATGTTAATGAGATGGTTAGCCCAGTGATTGCCTTATAGCTCCAGTGATCCAGGTGCAATCTGGACCCCAGTGCTACATGTGACTGTACAAGTTTCCTTCAGGTGTGCTGGTTTGCTCTGATATCCCAAAGGCTTGCAAATCGGTAGGTTAATTTATCACTGTAAGTTGTTCCTAGTGTAGGTGTTAAGTGATTGGTCAAATCTGTGGGGAGTTGATGGGAAGGAAGAGAGAATAAAATGGGATTAATGCAGGTTTAGCATGAAGTCAGCAGGGGTCATTTATCATGCTGTGTTCATGAGATGATAAACATTTCTAAAGATATCTGAAACAGAAAAGAGCTAACATGAAGTACAAGCAATTCTCCGAATTCTGGAAATCTTGAGCAAAACTCAGCAGATCAAACAGTTTCTATAGAGGGAAATAAGCAGTCAATGTTTTGGGCTAAGACCCTTCATCTGGACTGGAAAGAAAGGGACAGAAACGAAAATTAGAAAGTGTGGGGTGTGGGAAGAATACAAGGAGGCAGGAGCAGGTGAGACCAGGTGATGGGTGGCAGTGAGGGGATGATGAGAAGCTGGGAAGTGATAGGTGGAAGAGGTAAAGGGCTGTAGAATTGGATTGTAGACCATAGAATAAAGGGAAGGAGGTGGGCAATCTGAAGGTGATGGGCAGTCAGGAGAGGAAAAAGAGGTGAGTAGGCCACCTGAATTCAGGGTAAACAAAAAAAAAAGAACAAGCAGGAGAATGATTACCAGAAGTCAGAAAAATCAATGCTTATGCCATCCGCATAAAGATTACCCAGACGAAATATGAGACGTTGCTTCTCCGTCATCGATTTGGCCTCATTGTGGCAGCAGAGGATGCGATAGACAAACATGTCAGTTTGGGAATAAGAAACTGAATTGAAATAGGTAGCCATCAGGAAATCCTGGCTGTTGTGGTGGACAAAACGAAGCTGCTCATTGAAGCAGTCCCCTAAACTGCGTTAGCTCTCACCGAGGTGGAGACGGCTACACCTGGAGCACCAGATACATAGATGATCCCAACACATTCTCAGGTGAAACGCCGCCACACTTTGTTCAGTTTCTGGACTACGGCTTGAAACATCTTTCTGATTCAGAAAGAAACAATGGGAGAGACGCTGGACATTAATAAGAACGAAAACCAAGTGCTGAAGACACTCAGCAGATTGGGCAGTATTCTGTCGAAAGAGAATCGGAGATTATCAAAGTAATCAGAAAATAAAGAGTGTATAGAAGTGATTCTGGAGGGTGGCACTGCAAAAAGTCATCGCTTTGGGGATGAAGTTTTACCTTTCTTTCCCACACAACCGCAGAATAGGTTCCGCTGTCTCCAATGCACACAAGCGTTGGAATGGGAAGTTCGCGTCAGAGGCTCCGTCACCATGAGCGCGCACGTGTGAAAGTTAAGGTAGTCAGTGAGCGCGCACGTGTGAACGTAAGGTAGTCGGTGAGCGCGCACGTGTGAACGTAAGGTAGTCAGTGAGCGCGCTCTACGCCCAACCACCGCCCTCATTGTCTCCGCCGCTGTCCCGCTGTGTGCGCGCGCACGGCGCGTGGTCTGAACTCGGGCTCCCGTCGGCGCCGCTGCTGCAAGATGGCCGCCCAGGATGAGCTGAGTAAGTTTGGAGAGCGAGGGGGAGTTAAATGGCCGATAAAGGGGCTCGAAGGAGCTTAATTGATCCAAATAAATATTAATTCTCCATTCCAACATTATGCACAGTGGGAAGGGAATCAACAAAACCCGTGGAGTGGGTTAATACTTTTATGTGTCTAAATATATTTATATATTTAAACTCTCTCCACGTCGTACTCTTAAAACATCTGAGCAGATTTAAACTGTATGTAAATCATTATGTGTCCTGAAAAAAAGTTGGGTTTGAAAGGCGTCATGTCCCATGGAGAAGGTGAAGGCCGTGCTGTAGAAGCTCAGACCTTGGCCATAGTCACCAGCATCTCTAGTCTGCAACGCAGTTGGAGCGCAGCACTGCCACCGCCCCGAGGGTACTGAGAACCTGTCTTCTGATCATTCAGTGATACAAACTGTCGACTGTTACGGGGATGCAGGCTCTGTTTGAAATTGATTCCATTTTGGTGAGGGAGTCACGGTGTAAATCCACTCCATTTCCACTAAAAACGAAAGTGATACTTAGCCCAGAAACAAGTGTTTAAACTTTTTTAAAGCTGTTCTATTCTTGGGAGATGCCTCCTTTCTTGTTTTCAATCGGCAAGATTTTTCAAGTTGAAAGACTTGAGATAGGTTTGGTGCAAAGTCATTGCATCATAGAATGAGAGATGTCCCAAAGTTGTATTGTTTTAATAAAAATGGAGTGACGTCATTGTGCTGGAAAGAATGCTGAGGAAATTCACCGGGGGTGTTACCTGGATTCGTGGATATCAGTTATGGGGAGAGATTAAATAGATTGCTTGTTTTCCCAGGGGTGTGAGTGGCTGAGGGGGTGACTCAATAGAAATGTATCATATTATGAAGTCCATAGGTTAAATAATCTCTTTCTCCCTATGGTAGGAGTATCAAAGACGAAAGCATAGATCTAAGGTGATAGGAAGGAGTCTTGAGGGATAAGTTTTGTTTCGCACAAAGTCATTATTTGGAACTTACTACCCAAAGAAGTAGTGGAATCAGATACAATCATGACAAAAGGTATTTAAAAAAAAACACTTGATAGGCAAGGTGCTATACGTAATGTGGGCAATTGAAATCAGTGTAGCTGAGCAAAGTGACCAGTGTGGAGTAAGTGGACTGAAGAGTCTGTATCTGTCTCTAGAATTCTAACTCTATGATTCCAAAACTCCAGATAAAATTCCTTTATAATATGCTACACAAAACTAAAAAGTCCTTGAATGACTCCTAGTCAAAAGGATGTCAACAAAACTTGAGGCAACTTTGAAAGCCTTTCATTTGCGATTATCTGTGTACCAAGCCAAGGGAAAAATCCCACAAATGATTATTATTGAAGTTACCAAAGTTTCAATCTTCAAAAATTTCTCTATTAATCTCTGCATTGACTATTTCCTCCTTTAAAATGCAGTGATCTGTTTGATTAAGCGATTAAGCAATTAATCATCTGTCTTAATATTCTGTAATACAGTGGTGTCAAGTTTTATTTGATAACACTTCTGTGAAGTGACTTGAGATATTTACATTAAAGGTGTTTTATACAGTTTCCGCCCACAGTCCAAAGGTGTACAGTTTGGTAAGTTAATTGGCCATTATAAATTGTCCCATAATTAGGCTAGGGCTAGGGTTAAATTGAGGATTGCTGGGTAGTATAGCTTGAAGGGCCTATTCTGCACTGTATTGCAATCAATAAATAAACATAGATTGTTGTTTTTGAATGCAACTAGAATATTAGGGCTAAATTGAATCTGAACTTAGCTGAAGTACCTGCTATCAGCTGCACAAAAATGTTTATGTGCAGCTGATTTGAGGTAATTAAGCTCAGCAGTACCTCAAAGGTTTTGCCCTGTCGAAATCTGGTACTAGTGGACTAAATATGGTTTAGCAAATTGATTTACAAAAAAAAAAGGTGAAACATTTCCTTAGAGTGAAGCTGCAAGTTATGTTTTCACTTTGAGCACCAGGTTTTGACAGTGTGTGGTCTGGGTCACTGGAGACCATGCTGTGCTACCTTAACATCATCCTGCTGAAGGGTCTCTGCCCAAAATGTCAGCCTGGCCTGCTGAGTTCCTCCAGTATTTTGTGTGTTACCATAACGTAGAGCACACTTGTGTACGGGCATGACAAGCATGCACATGAACACATGATCTTGGCACTCTTACTTGCTCCTCCCAACAATTTTTCCTCACTGTGCTCTTCTCTGCTTCAGTCCACCCTTCAATTTCTTTAGCTCCCCTCCCTGGTTAGACCTATCCCCTTTATTCTCTTCTCACTTAGCCTCTTTTACTTTTGTTTCCCCTAGTATTTACCATTCCAGCTGATGATAATTTTCTCCTGAAGGAGAGTCCTTGTCTAACTGCCATCATCTCATCCCTATCCTTTATTCATTTTATTAGTTTAAAACATGTAATATTAATTTGGTTATGGAAATTTTACTAAATTGTGATTGATAATCATATGACTGATTATGTCATTTCTCATTATTGAAAATCAGCAAATTAGCTTTAAAACTGAACGGTTCTGTGTTTTAAAACATTGTAGCAGCTATCATTTTCAGTTCAGATATTAGTTACCTCATACATTGTGTAAATTGAGAATTGGAATTCTCATGACATATCTTCAAAGTAACACAGCTCCAAAACATTACCCAAGTACTGTGAACAGAAGAGGCATTTCTTCAAATTCGTGCATTTGATTTTAATTTAATAAATTATCTGATTTTCTTTAAATTCGTCTTGGTTTGTTGTTGTCACATTCACAGAGAAGCAGTGAAAGGCTTGTCTTGCATACATTTTATAGAGATCAAATCTTTACCCAGTGCATTGAGCTAGAATAAACCAAAACAATAACAATGCAGAATAAAGTGTAAAAGCTATGAAAGAAGTGCAGCGAAGGTAAAAGATAAAGTGCAAGATCATGGTAGGGAAGATTGTGTGGTCAAAAGTCCATCTTATCATACAGGAGGCTTTTTGTTCCAAGAGTCTGGTAACAGTCCTTGAGCCTGATACTTGCTTTTAGGCTTTTGTATCTTCTGCCTGATGAGAGAGGGGAGAAGAGATATTGTCTGGGGTGAGTTGGTGTCTTTTGATTATGCTGGCTGCTTTACTGAGGCAGTGAGTCCATAAGCATCAAGCGCAAGCATCAAATGTTCAATATTCAGAATCAGAGATGGCAATATTAATAAATTGGAGCCAAAGTGTTTATGGAAACAATTGACAGTGTCATTAGTGCTGAAAAACCAACACAACATCATTGCTGTTATTGAGTTGCTTGGCTTCCTACAATCTCTCTACCCACCATCCGCTCCTTAGGTCTCAGGTTTTTTTTCTCCAGGGCATCAGCCTTCAGGTGACGGTAGACCCCTTTTTCCTTTGGCGCAGTGGAATTTCCATTCCAGGAAAACCATGATTTTGAAGTTACTTATATTCTGGATTTCCTTGTCATTCTCATGAAGCTGCCCTCATTTTTCATGGTAAAGAAGCCAAAGTCTCTTTTTAGATGCTAATTATAATGGACACTGAAGCAGCCATACATACTGGAAGCATTGCAAGTTTTGTTGGCTAGGAACCCACAAATACTCTGTGAGACACTATCCAAGTAAAGCAACTTTTTTGGAATCCATGATGTTTTTCAACATTGATACTGGGGTTTTGGGCATTCCTGTGAGTGCATAACATACTTACACAGGTATCTCAACCAAGAGATGTAGCTATGTGCATCATGGAGGAAGTCAGTAGTTCAAGAGCATCTATGGGACGAAAGGAATTGTTGAAGATGAAACCCTGCATCATGTTTCAATCCAAAATGTTAATTCCCACAAATGCTTCTTGACCCACTGCGTTCCTCCAGCAGATTGTTAATAACTCCAGATTCCAGCATCTGCAGTCTTCCAGCAGCCTCTCTCTCTGATGTTGCCACAAGGTCTTGCTTGTTTTTCTGACCAAGCAGATTTGGTTTGACAAGACTACTACAAGCATTTTGTCTGGAGAGGGCCTTTATTGAAATTGGCCTTTCCTGTTTCCTCCTTGACAATCAGACCTTGCTAGAGGGTTTGTTGTGCCTTTTCTCATCCGACCATTGAAATCATCTAGGAGGACCAGTTTGTTTCTCCTTGGAATGAACACTGGGCTTTTTAAAATCCAAATTTCAAATTGAAGTCCTCAACTTTGTGGAGTCTTCTACTTTATATCCTGCAGACCAGCATATATTCATTCAGTGTTGGATTGAGTTATAGGATCATGAAGCATTCTCTTAATTCAACAGGGGAAATCAATGATATGCTAGTCTCTTGGTTATTTTCTAATTGTTCACTGTGTTAGGAGGTTAATCTTTGATTCTAAGTAAATACAGGTATCTTGAAGTTCTGACAACCCTGTATTTTCAGAAACTGCCCTATTCACCAGCCCTGGCCACAAAATTAAAACCCAGCTGGCAGGTCTCAACTTACACTTCAGTATTCTCACTGATGCTTCATGAAAATCAGAGGCTTTTTATTGAATGTATTTGCCACAGAAAAATTGGTAATCCATTATCTGATTATTTGGGAATCCCACTGGTTGAGTATCTGGCTCCTGTGCTCCCGTCCCACTCACTGGTGCCCTGATTCCTGTACTCCTCTCTGGGTAAAATGTTGTTATTACACAGCCAATCAGTTAACTTTACAACTGCCTTTATTTTCAGAAAAAAACAATCATAGAATTCACATCAATCATGTCCTGGCTTCTTGCTGGTGATATAATTAATGTAAATACACTTTTCTTTCTCTGTACCACAGTAATTTTATTTATTCATTTATCGGGACACAGCGTGGAGTAGCCCTTCCAGCTCATCGAGCATGGTGCGTGGCGAACCACCAATTCAAAGCTAGCCTCATCGTGGGACAATTTACAATGACCAATTGACCTACCAACTGGACTAGGGGAGGAAACCCACGTGGTCACAGGGAGAACGTACAAACATGCAGCATTGGGAATTGAACCCAGGTCACCTGTACTGTAAAACCTTGTGCTAACCATTACGCTCCCATGCTGCCCATCTCCTTGTAAACTGGAGTATGCCTGTTCTGTTATAAGTGTTGTTGAACTTGCTTTTGTTTCAGAAATTGAATTAAAATCACAGAAACTCACTATTTGAAAGCAACATGATTCCTGGTGCCATTCTGATTCTTTTCTCCCTATCACCTTAGAGGTCTTCTCTGGCTATTAACCTGATCAGGCAGAGGAATGCAGAGCATTTGTTTTCACTTAGCAATTAATAATGTTGTTGGAGGTAGTATGCCAATGACAGCCTTATTTAAATTAATCTGATTATTTGACCTGGTGGTATCCTCTGCCTCATAATGGGAAATTGTGACTGGTAGCCCGTGTTTCACTGATACGTTTCTGAATAGCGAGTGGAATAACACATGGGTAGTTAAGTTGTGTGCTTTTTATGTTACTGGATAGCTTCCAGTGGAAGCTAGGGTAAAGGACATAAGCAGATGTCAGGGGAATCAGCAAGAAGTCATGGATCACATAAGGATCACATTTAACTTTGCCAGATGGAATCGCTGAAAATGTTTGATATATATAAAAAAAACAGGTGCTCAGATATGGTAATTCCAAGGTTATTTTCAGAACAACTGAAGGATGAGATTTTAGAAACATGGGGTTGGTTGCCTGGTTAAGAAGAAATTGTGGGAATGAATTTATTTGCACATAAAATATCAAGTTAAGAAAGTAGCAAAAGAGAACTATTATGTGAACAATATTGTTCAGTACACACAAAGTACACTGCAGATGCTGTGGTCAAATCACATACAAAAGTTGATTGTTCAGTACAGAATGTAAAAAAAGCAGAATTTGGAAAAAAATAACATTGAAATTGTATGGTAATGGTTGGGTTTGAATTGTTTGATATTACATTTCCAGGAAAAGATGGATAGGAATATTAGGAAAGGATAGAAGAAGTTTATTGGAAGTGATCATGGCAGTGGGATGTAAGGGGAGGGAACTAAACTGTGGTATAACAGCAGGTCATGGTTCATTCTGTAGAATCTGTAGCAGTGGGTAGGAAATGGAGGGTAAAATTTGTAAACAACTCACTGTATGTAAACAAAGTGATTCTTAATAATCCTTCTGATTTATTTTACCACTTTAAATATTCATCCTCTATTTATCAACTCTGAAACAGACAAAACTGCATTGAATTTGCATTTATCTTACAACTGATCAATAATGCTACTAGAAGTAGTATGCTAGTGAAACCCTTATTCAAACCAAATTACCTGACCTGATGATATTGTCTATATTATCTCAGGAATTTACCATTGTATAAACATGTTTTAACTGCAGATGCTTTAATTAAATAGATTAGGACAGATAATATGTATTAAGATTAAATTTTTCTGTCACATTGCGGAATGTGGTTCTTTCATCATTATTTCAATAATGAAGGTAGTATGGTTGAGTTAGTCTTGGACTTCCTAGAATAAGAGTTTTATTACCTAACTGGACAAAAAGTGTAAAATTAGGCTTGGTGAGTCATATGCAGAAAATCCCCACCACAGTCATTATCAGTGAAATAGACTCTTATGAAATATGTGTCATAACGTGCTGTACCTGTAATATGTAAATGATTGAGCTCAAATAACATGTCTAAATTGGCAAAAGACAACTGATGAAAGCATGGAATGGGCACTATTATCAGGCGCCTCATTCTAGAACAGGGATTCTCAAACTGATGTCCACAGACAATTTGTTTAAATGATTGTCCAAGGTCTAAAAACAGTTAGGAACTCCTGTTTTCGGGTTGACCTTAATGCTGTCTAGGACATTTAGACAGGGAGTATCAAGTACATGTTTTGGAAACGTTGGCAAGATTTGCAAAGAATATCAGTTCAGAACATTTTGCTAAAATGATTGCAGGAAAGTGTAAGTTATCTAATGCTATATTTTCACATCATGTTACTCTTTAAATAAATGTAATTAGTGCAGTTTTGGTGGAAAGTTTCCAAGTGAAGCTGTTAATTAATTATCACAATAGAAACCCCTGCTGTTGAATTCCACAAGCAGTCTGACATGACAGTGGAATTGGATACTTCATCAAGAAAATTCATGGAGTTCTTCCCTTTGCTCAACCTCTTTTCCATTCCTCCACCTTGCTGCAGCAAGGATCTTGGAAGACTTGACCTGCTGCCCATTTAGCCTGCCTACTTGATCCAAATTCAGCAGAATGAATAGGAGGCAAAGCTCTTTTCCAGTGAATATCTCTTCAGACAGGAATGTGTCTCATATACTTACCAGATCCTGTGATTATGTCAAATGTAAGTTACTATTTCATGTACAGTCGGTGGTCCTTATCTGTGAGGGATTGGTTCCAGGACCCCTCACAGATACCAAAAAACGCGGATGCTCAATTCCCTTATTCAAGCTGCCTCAATGCGGTGGACCTTAGGACCCAGCGGAACCCCAGATCTTATTTAACCTGTCGCAGTGTGGTTGACATTAGGACCCAGCAGCAGACCTCTGAATCCACAGTGTTTCTGTTCAGGAAAATAATCATGATCATGATTGAAAATAAAGTGGAAATAATAAAGCGAGCGGAAAGAGGTGAAACGCCATCAGTCATTGGAAAAGCGTTAGGCTACAGTTGGTCAACATTGGGAACAATTTTAAAGGATAAAGTGAGAAAGGCCCTGCCCCAATGAAAGCTACAATTATTACTCAGCAACGCAGTGGTTTAATTATTGGGTTTTGGGTTTTTGATCCTCCACATCAACCAGGCACGGATGGAGAGCACGCTCAGAAGTGGTCTGTCACTGGATCGAACTCGGAAAATTCTGTTCCCAAGCCTGGCGCTGAAACATACTTTCTTAAGTGTTTTATATGCATAGAAAGGTAAAATATATACTAAGACAAACATTTTACTGATGCTAAATAATACCGGATGTACCTATTTTGATTTGCTTAGTAAGAATTTCTGATTTTTTTTCAATTCTAATCTATGGTAACCTACGCACATCCTCCTGTATACTTTAAATCATCTCTAGATTACTTATACTACCTAATACAATGTAAATGCTATGTAAAATAGTTGTATATTGCATTGTTTAGAGAATAATGACAAGAAAAAAAGTCTGTACATGCTCGAACAACAAGTGCTGGAAGAGCACTTCCGGGTTTTCTCGATTCATGGTTGGTTGAATTCGTGCATGCGGAACTCATGGATAAGGAGTACATTAAGAGCCAAATAAAATGCATTGGAAGGGATGCGATGCATCTTCAGTAGATGCTGGAATCTGGAGCAAAAAGCAAATTGCTGGAGGAACTGAGTCAAACAGCATATGGAGCATCATCTCCAAGGATCTCACCACCAAGCACATCTTTCCCTCTTCCCCCCCCTCCACTTTCCACTTTCTGCAGAGATCACCCCCTACCTGATTTCCTTGTCCACTTGTTTTCCCCACTGATCTCTCTCCTTGTTCTTATCCTTACAAGTGGAACGAGTGCCACACCTGCCCCTACACTGCCTCCCTTCAGGGCCCCAAATAGTTTTTCCAGGTGAAGCGACATTTCATCTGTGAGTCTTTTGGGGTCATCTGCTGAATCCAGTGCTCTTGATGTGGCCTTCTGTAGATTGGTGAGATCCGACATAGATAGGGAGACCATTTCTCAGAACACCTTCACTGCATCTGCTACAAAAAGCAGGATCTCACAGTAGCCATCCATTTCAATTCTACTTCACATTCCCATTCCGATATGTCAGTCCATGGCCTCCTGTACTGCCATGATGAGGCCACAATCAGAATAGAAAAGAAATACTTTATGTTATATTTGTGTAGTCTCCAACCTGATGATATGAACATCAATTTCTCTAACTTTTGGTAATTGCTTTCCCCACCTCCCCCTTCACAATTCCCCATTCCCGTTTCTCTCTCTTACGTATGCAGAGCAGATTTACAAGGATGTTGCCTGGATTGGGGAGCATGCCTTACGAGAATAGGTTAAGTGAACTCGGCCTTTTCTCCTTGGAGTGAAGGAGGATGAGAGGTGACCTGATAGAGGTGTACAAGATGATGAGAGGCATTGATCGTGTGGATAGACGGGCTTTTTCCCAAGGTTGAAATGGTTGCCACAAGAGGACACGGGTTTAAGGTGCTGGGGAGTATGTACAGAGGAGATGTCGAATAAGTTTTTGACTCAGAGAGTGGTGAGTGCGTGGAATGGGCTGCCAGCAATGGTGGTGGAGGCGGATACGATAGGGTCTTTTAAGAGGCTTTTAGATAGGTACATCGGAGCTTAATAAAATAGAGGGCTATAGGTAAGCCTAGTAATTTCTGAGGTAGGGACATGTTCGGCACAACTTTGTGGGCTGAAGGGCCTGTATTGTGCTGTGGGTTTTTCTATGTATCTCCTTGCCAGCCCATCACCTCCCTTTGGAGCTCTACCCCCTTCCCTTTCTTCTGTTTTCTTCTATATTCTCCTATCAGATTCCCCATTTTCCAGCCCTGTATTTCTTTTTTCCAATCAATTTCCTAGCTCTTTACTTCATTCCCTCCTCCTTTAAAGGTTTCGCCTATCACCTACCATCTTGTACTTTCTCCTCTCCCCCCACCTTCTTACTCTGATTTCACCCCTTCCTTTCCAGTCACGATTAAGGGTCTTGGCCTGAAACATTGACTGTTTACTTTTTTCCATAGATGGCTTCCTGGGCTGCTGATTTCACCAAACATTGTGTGTGTATTATGGAGGGATGGAAATACTGATGTTTTGAGATAAGTCCCTGTACCAGGACTTTTTCCAAGGAGATTAGCTAAATAGATATTCAGTGAATCATTATGATTCTAGTCCAATGTTGTTTGATCTTTTAAAATCTAGAATTATGCCAAAGAATTTTACATATTTAGTTATTTTTCTCATCTGGTATCTATTAAACAATTTTCAATGCATGCTACTTTCATGTTACTCCTTTCAATCAGGTATCAATTTCTTACTAAAATATTTTTGACCATTTATTGACCAGTGGGTTACAACATGTTTTACTATTTAGAGAACCCTATGTAAAAGGAATCACTAACTCACAAATTTCATTGTGTAAGTATAATCCTTAATATTTATTAATATTTTAATCTAAACTATACTATACTATATAATATCCAAAAAATGTATAATTAATGCTCCAACTGCAGGTTTTGGAAGCTCCTGTGAATATATATTACTTGGTTTCATGATCTTGTTTACAAACCTCCTTTACCAATAATTAGTTCCACTTTTTGATAAACTACTGTTCATACTGAGTTTCCAATTGCTTGTGAATTTAATGTAAAACCTTACTGTTTAATTATCATTTCCTTTCCTTGTTCTTACCTCCAAATGTATTACTGCGTGATTATCTGTATTTACCTCAATTTTCATCCTACACAATTGTTTCCTTTCAATATCCTTCATTAAAGTTTTCCATTATACAAATTTGTAAATGAAGAAAATCTAATTTCCAGTGAAAGACTGGTATGTTCTGGAGAAGTGGGAGTATATTTATGAGTTACAGCAAGTTTTCTGCAAAGTGCTGAATATTGTTTTGTTTCTTTTAGATCAACTTGAGCGGGTTTTTATGCGCCTAGGCCTTGCTGAAACAGATGAGCAACTACAAAGTATTATTTCGAAGTTTCTTCCTCCAGTTCTGCTGAAGCTGTCTAGTGTTCAGGAAGGAGTACGTAAAAAAGTAAGTTTACTAAGCACTCGTGCTAAAGTTAAATCAAAAATCAATTTCACTTCCTGACTATTAGAATAGTTAATGCAGGAAATGGGTTTTATTTCATATCATTACAATTTGGTCACTGCAGAACAGACCTGGGCAAGGTTGATATGACTTCATAAAGAGATAATGCAAGGGATGAGGCAAAAATTTTCAACAGATCTGGGAAAGGTGGCTAACAGAATGTGAAAAATGAAGTATTAAAGAGTGATGGAAAAGAACAATACATTGGTAAGTTGAGTCACAGATTTAGTTGGTGATAAAGTCATGAAGGAGGAGAAGGACTCTGCAGAGAGTGGTGTGGACAGCCCAGCGCATCTGTAGATGTGAACTTCCCACTATTCAGGACATTTTTAAAGACAGTTGTATAAAAAGGGCCCAAAGGATCATTGGGGACCCGAGTCACTGCAATCACTAAATGTTCCAGCTGCTACGATCTGGGAAACGGTACCGCAACATAAAAGTCAGGACCAACAGGCTCGTAGACAGCTTCTTCCACCAGGCCAAGAAATTGATTAATTCATGCTGACACAACTGTATTTCTGTGTTATATTGACTGCCTGTTGTACATACTATTTATTATAAATTACTATAAATTGCACGTTGCACATTTAGATGGAGATGTAATGTAAGGATTTTTATTCCTCATGTATATGAAGGATGTAGTTAATAAAGTCAATTCAATTCAATGCTGATGTTGTACGTCAGGTGATATGGAAACCGATAGCTTTGACTAATCTATCTGAAGGTCCACGTGAGTAATTGGTAGGGTATACCAATCTTTTTGCAGAGCCAAATGTAACTGGTCTTGAGGGAAAGGAGAAAAGGTGACATTTTCTATCATTGTCATTTACATGAAGCTGGAGGGGAAAAAACTCTGCAATGCCTATTTAATGAAATACTGCTGGGCTCTGAATAGCATTTGCCGTCTAGAATGGAATCATTTTTTGACTTCCCTAAAGATTGTTAAGTTGAAAATTTGTGGCACTTTAACAGTTTCATTGGAATTTTTTTTCTGATGATAGCAATTTATTATTTCCAGATCTCTTGAATGAAATTCAAAATTTTAAACAGCTTTAGTAAGATTTGAATTTGCCATCTCTAGATTATTAAATTAGCTTTCCTGCGTTGTTGCACTAGCAACATAGCTGCCATACCATATACTGTATATTGTACATATGGCTTTGTTTTACACAATTATTATGCATTTGAATAGGATTACTTGCATTTTAATTTTTTATAAATATAGTGCAAGTTTAAATTTAGTTGTGAAAACTGGGACTGTGGTATTGTCATGAAAATGAATTGTTCAGAATATGGATATTTGTGGCTGATCACCTAATGGCAAACAGATGGAAGGTTGTTCAAAAAACTGATTTTCTTTCAAAATGCACAATAAATGGTTGCTCTGTATTTAAAATTCAGGTCATGGAACTATTGGTTCACCTCAACAAGCGAATTAAAAGTCGACCCAAAATACAGTTGCCAGTGGAAACTCTCCTGGTTCAGTATCAGGATCCTGCTGCTGTTTCATTTGTCACGGTTAGTACCTACCTGATTTATATTTAATATCTTTGTAGATTATAGCTTCTGACAATGTTAGCAAATTAAAGTTTTATAATGTACTGGGAATGTGTTGAGGGTTGAGTGAAAATAAAAGGAATTTGAGTAGTACATTTTGTATAATGTTACATTGGTTTCATATTTTTTAAATTTGAGAATGCAAACAGTAAATCATGATTTTGTGTTAGTGCTACATTGTGTCAATGGTTATTTAGAGGATTTGAAAATAAAATCCCATAAATAACCATGGAATTAGTATAATTTCTAATTAGGAATGTTATTTGAAGTTAAAAAGACTTTGAAAATGTTGTAAATCATAGAGCATAAAACAGTGCAGCACTGGAACAGGCCCTTCAGCCCATAATGTTGTGACGATGCAGCTAAAAAGTAAATCAAAAAACCCACAAGAACTAATCCCTTCTACCTACACAGTGTCCACATCCCCCCATCTTCCTCACATTCAGTAATTTCTACAAGGATACCCAACAGAATGTTTCACACCAGCTAATAGATTCCATCTGATTAATCTGTTATTATACTCTTACTCAATATCTATATAACAAAGTTGTTGAGATTCTCTGTCTGCTTATTCCCGATAATCTGCATGCAGATCTTGGGTCTGGTAGACAGCGGGCCATTATTTAAATTGTTCAATATTTTTAAATGATTTTATTTTTACCTTTAAATTTTGGTATTTCGTTGTTTTTCGTAATCTTACTGCTTTTAAATGTCATGGTGCTGTGGATAATAGTGTTGCTTCCTTGATGGATGGGAAATTTGTGCCATGATTTTGCAATATTTTGCAATCAAAAGGGTTTTCTTAGCAGTTTCGTGAGTGGGACTTGCCCCTATTAATTATATTGTGCAGGACAAGTTAAGAACATTTTCAACAAGCAAGTTTGGTTGTCTTGATTCAAACCAGGTAACTGCTATACCTCATAAATCTGGACAGTGAATGGAAGCAGACACTGCCGTCCCCCAACTTGGCAAAACCCTGTCATTGTGAATGAGACTAGCTCACCAGATTTGATGTTAGTTTCTGAAGGTTAACAATGTCAGGAATGTATGAAAGACACCAAAATCTACTCGGCTTAAGAATGCTGAAAAACATGAAATAAACAAATTTGATTATCTTGGAAATTGAAGTCATTTCCCTGAAATGACTTAATGACATCCTCAGAAAAATAGTGACATCAGATATTTTACATTTATTGCACATTTTTAATACAAACATCCGCAGAACCAACGTTTAAGAGCACATTAAATGTAATCAAAACTATTTGAAAATTAATTTAATTTTTTATTTAATGTTGCTTTTTAAAAATGTAATAAGTGCCAGAAATAGATGCAAGAGTAGACCCAGTGGTCTCAAGAAATTTGTGCTCAAGTGATCCTTTATTTTGAAACAATTCTTCCTAATTGTAGGTTTCCTCACTAGGTGAAGCATGTTCTTAGCACCTACCTCATCAAGCCAAGTTAGAACTTTGTGTCAGTAAAACCACTTTAAATCTCAAGTTTTGAATATAGATCCAAACTTGGTTAAGCTTTCCATATTAGACATGGAATTTTAAAGTCAACCTAACTACTTAACATATTTCTGATGGCTCACATTTCATTCAATTAAGGTACAAGAAGATAAATTTCCATAATTTAAAAGTTGCCCATTACATCGAAAAAAAATCTAAAGCTGGCCATGATGCTGCTCCCAAATGCCTCATGGCCGTATTTGGTCAGCCATGGATCAGCTACCACCTACCTTTGTAAGTGTGTTGTATAACTGGGAATCCCACACTAATGTATAAAACCCAAACATCCGAATTACTCGTATATATTTCCATACAGCACTTGCTGATTGGAGTTGAAACTTATGTTGCTTCCCAACATTTAGACCGATTTTTGCTAGGTGTTTGTGTGCCAAGTTAGAGAATGTTAATTAGATGGTTACTTGCATTTTGTGATTAAATTGAGTTTATATAGCTAATGTTTCAAAATGTTTACTGATGCTTTAATGCATATTTTAATTACTTATTATTTCTTAAAATAGGTTAATAGTATATGTAATTTTAATTCACCTTTGAATTTCAGAGATGTGTTACGAACCCCATAACTGGGTGACTTACCAGCAAAGATAGAGACATCCGTTGAAGTCTGATGATACTATTTTTAACAGTATTTATTAGTAAAAATACACAAAAATAATATCAATGCAAATATACAGATAATATACGTCGTCAATACTAAACCTAAAAGTGCGGGTATAATAATAATCAATAAGAAATAAGCTCTATTGTTGTCTAGGGGATAATGTATTGTCGATGGAAATATAAAGTTCACTGCATTTCACACAAGCTGCCGTCTTTTTGGTTGTCGCTGTGTTGCACTTTGTTAGAGAGAGAGAGAGAGAGAGAATGGGAACATTTACCGCTACGGGTTTTTCCAACCTTCCTTTATGATTTCGATCCGTCAGGTGTCTCGTTGTCGTGGCCGTTCAATTGTGATCTCTCCTTTAGCTAAACCGTTCTTCCATGGTGAGCCCACCACCCCAGGCAAGGGAGGACGCATATGAGCCCCCACCAGCTTTCACTATAAAACGCTGTCACAGGATTTCTGGCGTTTCTCCAGCTGTGTCTAAAGGGGTGTTCCCCAGACCCCTCTTTTATCCTTACTCACGGGGTCTCAGATGTCAATCAGGTTGGGATGATGCAATCCCTCAACCAGACCACTCTGGTAGTCCCCTGAGGGGTTTCAATGAATAGTACAGTACTCAATACACAATTCCTTCTCCAAGAGACAATAGCAGTAGTCAGTGGTTCCGTTCCGCTGGTGTCAGGAGACAGTCCAGCTGGTTGTGTATTCTGGGTGTCTCTTTCTCATTTCCTGGGTCTCAGACCCGAAATAATAGCGATCTTGCGATTCTCAAAAAGGAGGGGACGACTTTGTACCCTTCAGCCCCTCAGAGTTGCTCCACCTTCGTAACAGATGTAACAAGCATTCAATTTTCATTATTTTTATCAGTCGTTAAGACCAGGACATGTTTTAGCCAGATGTTAAAGCAATTAGGCTGGAAACTAGTTTATGAAAGATGTGTTGTATGATTCAGCTGACCTTAGTTGGTGGTGCATTACCTTTGATCCCTGTTCATCAGAAGTTGAGACAACAAAATCAGCCACTCTGTACACTCCTAATCTCTAGCTTTCATACCGTGTTAGAAAATGAACTGGTGATGCTGGGTGAGAATGGTTCAGACGCCATGTCCTCTGCAGTCAGATGTTGATTTAACCACCTGCTTAAAAAAATAACCCTACAGCAATCCTGGAGGTGGCATATTGGAATTAGATGTTTGATATTGGCACTGGAATGTTTTTGAAGAATGAAGTGGAAATATGAACTAGAGAACATTTTCAGTTTTGTAACATTAATGGGGATTACTGATTTTTGGAATAAGCCAAGCAGTCTGCTCCACTTTTGTCTCAAAATGTAGTTCATTTTATGAGTAAGGCCTCTGGTTATTAAACAGAAAGTTGTGGACTTTGTTGAAAGAGAAGGTTATCAAAGTTTTAATAGATGCCTTATTAAATGTAGTTATATCTCTTTAAATTACAGAATTTTACTATAATATATATCAAGATGGGATATCCACGCTTATCCTTGGAGAAACAATGTGAATTGGCACCTTCCTTGGTTACTGCAATGGAAAGCAAACCTCAGCCACAGCAGGACAGGTACAACATTTATTACTGTTCCAGCTTTGTCTAGGGTAGAATCACACACACACACACACACACACAAGCTTCCCTTCAGTTCACCACAGCTGTGTCAACCATTAGGTAACCATCAATACCAGTCCAACATTTAGCATTTGATCCATAATCTGTATATCATGCAATTCAAGTGTTGATTGAAATGTTGAGAGAGTATCTGCCTCCCCCACCTGCCCAGCAGGCAGACAGTTTATTTGTGGTTCCTCCCACCCTGTCAGTTTAAAAAGAACTAAAACAGCTTAAAAAAATAGGAAAATGACAGGAATGTTTCCTACGTATTTTGTTAAGGGTTCTGAATGACCACGTATATGAAACTAACCTATCTTAAATAGCTTTTAATCCTTTTATGAACTTAAAAGACAAGGATCATTTGTAGTATCATTTTGTACATTTTTCTGTCAAGCCATGTTCTTTGAGAATGCTGGTGAGAAGTTAATTAAGAAAGTTGAGTGTGCTCATCACTGGTAATATTGCATTTGATGAGGTGTGTTTTAAACTTAACTAGATGTCGTGGTTTGGAAATTTATTACCTCTACCATGCTCTATATTACTAATAAAGCTTCAAGGTTTATTAAGTTAACAAGCAATTTATTTTCAGGAAGTGAATCATTTTCCTAGCATCGTAAAAATTACATGAAATGTCAGAGCTCTTATTCTCTCTACCTCATGAAACAAAGTATGATTTTAAAAACTCCCTTTTCCAACTGAATGTTTTGTGAAACTGTCAGTTTGGATATCTTGTTCATCATGAATTAATATTTGCATAGTAGATTACTTCTATTAAGACAATGTTGGAGGACAGAGAGCTAAGTTACTTGGTGTCAGCTGAGTTTTCTGAATAGTATTTTTAGTTCATTGTAAGTAGAGCATATGCACTTTAATAAAGCAAAACTGCATTCCCAGATATGTTTTTCTGATTATATTTTGAATGAAGCCATTGATTCCCTGTCTGGTTAGATAAAATTGTTACGTACCCCATAACGGGTTAAAAAGGACCAGCAGAAATGGACACACTTGGAGTCTGAGTCTTCCATTATAAACTCTATTAGTAACTATGTGAATAAAGTACTATAAAACAAGATAAGGTAAACAGATTAGCAAAGTATATGCATATATATAGATGAGTAAATAAGGTTCCCAAGCTTCCTCAGCTCAGGTGATTAGGTGTACAGTCTTACGGTGGTATGGTAAGTAATCAGTTCTGTTCTGTAATTTGATTTGAGTTGAGTTGGAGAGAGAGAGAGAGAGAGAGAGAGAGTTGGTTTGTCTTCCCAACGCCGATGCCGATCCTCCACTTTATCCTCCAGCTCCCGAAACTTACAGTCACTGACTGGGACTACAAAAAGAGGATGCCATCTTCTGTGGTGGAGTTATCAACCCAGACCAGGATTAAACACACTGATAGCTCCCCACTGGTCACCCCTTTGTCCATACTGTGAGCAAAACCCCACCCTTGTCGTGGGTACACAAAGCTCACCAGTGTCCTCCTTGCCTCTGGCATTGTGTGTCTAATTAAAAAGTCGACTGACTGCTTATATCTCCAAGTGCTGAACACGAGCAGTCCATCATATAGCTCTGCCTTTCAGTTTCCAAGACAACTCACAGACTTTCTCTCTCTCCCTGCTGCTGAATAAGCACACAAGCTGTTCACTCCCTCTCTCCCTTGTTAAAGGAACAGTCCACTTTAGAATAATCCTTCAGATCTCGTCACAGAAATGTCCCCTTGTTTTATAACCATATAAACCATATAACAATCACAGCACAGAAACAGGCCATCTCGGCCCTCCTAGTCCGAGCCGATCTCTTAATCTCACCTAGTCCCACCTACCCACACTCAGCCCATAACCCTCCACTTCTTTCCTGTCCATATACCTATCCAATTTTACCTTAAATGACACAACTGAACTGGCCTCTACTACTTCTACAGGAAGCTCATTCCACACAGCTATCACTCTCTGAGTAAAGAAATACCCCCTCGTGTTTCCCTTAAACTTCTGCCCCCTAACTCTCAAATCATGTCCTCTTGTTTGAATCTCCCCTACTCTCAATGGAAACAGCCTATTCACGTCAACTCTATCTATCCCTCTCAAAATTTTAAATACCTCGGTCAAATCCCCCCTCAACCTTCTACGCTCCAAATCAAATCCCCCCTCAACCTTCTACGCTTGATTTGAAGAAAAGTACCATAATAGCTTTTCCTGAATTGAGTGTGTACTTTCAGGTTCCTGTACCTCCTCCCTGAAGGCAGCAATGAGAAGAGGGTATGTCCTGGGTGATGGGGTCCTTAATGATGGACACCGCCTTTTTGAGGCATTGTTCCTTGAAGATGTCCTAGATAATGAGTAGGTTGGTGCCATGATGGAACTGACTGAGTTTACAACTTCCTGCAGCATATTTCGATGCCCCCCCCCCACCCCAATAACAGACAATGATATAGCCAGTTGAGAGTCAACTCCACATCTTTAGAAATTTACGACTGTCTTTGGTAACCTACCAAATTTTACTCAAACTACTAATGAAATATAGCAACTGGTGATCCTTCTTTGTAAGTCTGTCAATATGATGGGCCCAGGATAGATCCTCAGAGATGTTGACATACAGGAAATTGAAATTGCTCACTGCCTCCACTTCTGATCCCTCAGTGAGGACTGTTGTGTGTTCCTTCACCTTACCTTTTCTGAAGTCCACAATCAGTTCTTTGATCTTACTGATGTTGAGTTCAAGGTTGTTGCTGTGACACCAGTCAACCAGCTGATCTATCTCACTCCTGTACACCTTCTCATCACCATCTGATATTCTATAAACAATAGTTGTGTAGTCAGTAAATTTATAGATGGCTTTTGATCTGAGTCAAGCCGCACAGTTGTAGCTGTAGAAAGAGTAGAGCTCTGTGCTAAGCACACATCCTTGAAGTATGCCAATGTTGATTATCAGTGAGGTGGAGATGTTATTACTTATTCACACAGACTAGTTTTCCATTGAGGAGATTGAGCATCCAGTTGCAGAAGGATGTTTAGAGGCCCAGGTTTTGGAGTTTGGTATTGGACTCCCCCCAATATAAGAAACATTCTCTCCACAACCACCTTATCTAGGTATTTCAAAATTTGATAGGTTCCAATGAAGTTCCTACTCATTCTTCTAAACTCCAGTGAGTACAGGCCCAGAGCCGTCAAACACCCTTCAAAGGTTAACCTTTTCATTTGCAGAATCATTCTTGTGAACTTCCTTTAGATCCTCTCCAATGCCAATATTTCATAGATAAGGGGCCTAAAACTGCTCTCAATAATTAAACTGCAGTATGGCCAATATCTTCTTTTTCAATCCTTTTATTTATATCAACATAAGATTGATACATAGTTATTGGGATTACAAAATTACAAAATTAAAATGAGCACAAAAGGATACTTAAGCAATAAGTACAATATAGTTAAGTCTTCCCAAATCATATGTGATACAAATATAATATAGACAAGACAAAAAAAACTAGGAATATCAATATATAAAAAAACAGAAAAAGAGAAAAAGAAAAAAAATTATTACCCCAAAAAACAAGAACTAATCTAACAAACTAACCACTAACTAATAGAAAAAAGAAAAGACAAAAAATCATCAGTGTCCCCAACTCCAATCGTCTCTACATATATAAGATCAAAACCAGAAAAAAAAGTAGGATTGGAACAGAGTCAAATTACATCATGTGAAAATATTGAATGAATGGCCTCCAAGTCTTTTCAAATTTAATGGAAGGATAAATTAGCTTGTTTTTATTCCCACATAAATCCTATATGTGACAGTTGTCATTCTGAGATAGCTTCTGTAACTCATGTTTTGGTCATATCTGTCCTTGGAAAAATATTGGAAAGACATTTTTGATATTATTTCTACGGTATTGAATATTGATTTACAACTTCATCCTATTACTGCAATCTTTGGTTTCCCAATGATGGAGTCAATTCATTTATCTCCCTCTGCTTGTCGGATGATTGCATTCCTTGCATTAATGGCCAAAAGATCTATTTTGTTGAATTTGAAAGAAATTAATCCCCCTACCACATTTCACTGGTTTTCTCAAACTATGTTATGTTTAAATTTTGAAAAAAATTAAGTGTCATATGACCAATATCTTCTAAAGCCTCAGCATTACATGCTTGCTTTTATATGCAAGGCTTCTCGAAATAAATGCTAGCATGGTATTTGTCTTCCTGATCATTGACTCAACCTACATGAGGCCTCCCAACTTCTTTTGCACCTTTGATTTCTTGAATTTTCTCCCTGTTAAGAAAATACTCTACCCCTTTATTCCTTCTACCAAAATGCATGTCCATGTACTCTGAACGCTATATTCCATCTGTCACTTTTTTGTCCATTCTCCTAATCTGTCTAAGTTCTTCTGCATACTCCATGCTTTCTGAACACCTGTCTTTGTATTGGCTGCAAACATGACCACTGAGCCATCAGTTGACATCCTGGTCATTGACATATAATGTGAAAAGAAGCAGTCCTAACACCTACCTCTGTGGAACACTACTAGTCACTGGCAGCCAACCAGAAAAGGCCCCCCCATTATTCCCACTCTTTGCTTCCTGCCGGTAAGCTAATTTCTATCCATGATGATATCTTTCCTGTACCATGGGCTCTTGTTAAGCAGCCTCACGTGCAGTGCCTTGTCAAAGGCCTTCTGAAAATCCACTGACTCTTCTTTATCAATCTTGCTTGTTATTTCCTCAAAGAATTCCAACTGGTTTGTCAGGCAAGAACTCCCTTTAAGGCAGGCATGTTGGCTTTAGCCTATTTTATCATGTGCCGCCAAGTACTCCAAAATCTCATCTTTAATAATGGACTCCAATGTCTTCCCAACCACTGAAGTCAGACTAGTAGTCTATGACTCCTTTTGCCTTTCTCCCTTAAAGAGTGCAGTGACATTTGCAATTTTCCAGTCTGCTGGAATCGTATGAGAATCTAGTGATTATTAAATGATCACTACTAATGCCATACAATCTCTTCAGCTTTCAGAACCTAGTGTTCAGGTGGATCCAGGTGTCTACCTTCAGACCTTTTAGCTTCTCAAGTGCCTTCTTAATTATAGCAACTGCACTCACTTCTGTCTCTGACACTAGAATCTCTGGCGTACTGCTGGTGTGACTGATGCAAAATACTCAAGCTCATCTGTCATTTCTTTGCCCCTCATAACTACCTCTCCAGTATCATTTTACAGCAATCCAACATCTACTGTCGTGTTTCTTTTACTCTTTATATATCAGAAAAAACCATGGATATCCTCATTGATATTATTGGTTAGTTTACCTTCATGCTTGATCTTTTCTCTCTTACTGCTTTTTTAGTTGCCTTCTGTTGGGTTTTAAAAGTGTTACAATCTTCTAGCTTCCCATTAATTTTTGCTGTATTATATGCTTTGTCTTTTGCTTTTATGCTATCTAAGATCTTCCTTGTCAGCCATGGTTGTCTTTTCTCCCTTTCGAATAACTACATCTTTGGTATGTATTTGTCTTGCACTTTTTAAATTGCTCCGAGAAACTCCAGCCTTTGCTGCTCTGCCATCATTTCTGCTGGTGTCTCCTTCCAATCAACTTTGGCCAGCTCCTCTCTCCTGCCTCTGTAGTTGCCTTTATTCCTCCGTAATACTGATACTTATGATTTTTAACTTCTCTCAAACTGTAAGGTGAATTCTACCATATTGTGGTCATTTTCTCCAAAGGGTTCCGGTACCTTAAACTCCTTAATGAAGAATCCTCTTTCAGTTATGACTCATTGATACCCACAACATCATACCTGCCAATCTTAAACTAGGCTACAAGATCATCAACCTTATTCTGTATACTGCGTGCATTCAAATATCACACCTTTAGTCCTGTATCCTCACACTTTCCAATTTTCCCCTCAGGTTACACTTCAACTCATCTCACTGTCTGCAATCTTGCCCTATCATATGCCCGTCTTTCCTCAGTCTCACCGCACAATCCATCTGATTGTATGCTGCTTGCATCATCCTCAGCCCTATCACTTGGTTCCTATTCCCCTGCCAATTAATTTAAACTCTCCCCAACAGCTGTAGCAAACCTGTTTGAAAGCTTATTGGTCCCCTCAAGTTTGGACGTAACTGGTCCTTTTAATACAGGTCATACTTGCCCTACAAGAGATCCCTATGATCCAGAAATCTGAAACCCTACTTCAGCATCAATTCTTCAGCCACACATTCGTCTGCCAAATCATCCTATTCTTTTCCATACTGGCACATGGCACAGACAGCAATCCAGAGATTACTACCCTTGAGGTCCTACTTTTCAGCATCCTATCTAACACCCTATATTTTCCCTTCACCTCATCACTTTTTCTATCTGTCATTTGTACCAATATGTGCCACAACTTCCAGCTGTTCACCCTCCCCATTTAAAATGCTGTAGACCTGATCCCAGACATCCCTGACCTAGCACCTGAGAGACAACACATCATCCAGGTGTCACTTTCACATCCACAGAATCTCCTGTCCTGCTTCTCTAAGTATGGAATCCTCTGTCACAACTGTTCTTCTCTTCTTCCCCCCCACCCTTTTCCCTTCTGAGCCATAGTCAGACAGAGTGCCAGGTACCCAGTCGCTGCAGCTTCCCTTCCCCTGCCCAGTAGTACCAAAAGTGGTACACTTGTATTTGAGGGGAACAGCCACAGGGATATTCTCCACTGGCTGTCTATTTCTTTTCCCTCTCTGAATAGTCACCCAGCTACCTGCCTCCTGCAACTTTGGGGTGACTACCTCCCTGTAGCTCTTATCTATCATCTCCTCATTCTGCTATATGAGCTGAAGGTCATCCAGCTGCAGTTCTGGTTCCTTAACACAGAATGAGGTTTAGTACCACTGACATATATCATGAAATTAGTTGTTTGTGGCATCAGCACATTGGAATACATAAGAATTTTTAAAAGCTATAGTTATAATAAGAAATACGTATAAAAATTACACTAAATAAAGTAAGTAGTGCAAAAAGAGCAAAACAAAGTGAGATAGTGTTCATGGGTTTATTCAGAATTCTGATGTTCCTGAGATGTTTTGTTTTCAGGCTCTTCCTTTTTTCATTGCTACCATCAAGGAGTCCTGGGTGATGAGGGACCTGGATGATGAATGCTCACTTTGTGAAGCATCATAGTTTGAAGACGTTCTTCAGGTCAGGGAGGCTAGTGCCCATGATAGAGCTGGCTGAGTCTACAACTTTCTGCAGCTTTTCCAATCCTGTACAGTGGCCCGTCCATATCAGGTGGTGGTGCAACCGGTTAGAATGCTCTCCATGGTATATCTATAGAAATTTGTGTGTGTTTTTGGTGACATACTAAGTCTCCTCAAACTCCTAATGAAATATAGCAGCTATCATAACTCTTTTGTATTTGCATCAAATATGTTGGACCCCGGATAGATTTTCAGAGATGTTGACATGCAGAAACTTGAAACGATTCACCTTTTCTGCTGCTGATCTGATGATGAGGACTAGTGTGTATTACCTTTACTTGCCCTTCCTGAAGTCCATAATAATTTCCTTGGTGTTACTGATGTTGATTGCAAGGTCGTTGTGACACCATTCCAACCAAGTGATCTGTCTCACTCCTGTACGCCTCCTTGTAAGCATCTGAAATTCTGCTAACAATAGGTGTGTCATTAACAAATTTATAGATGGTGTTTGAGCTGTGCTTAGCCAGACATTCGTGAGTGTAGAGAGAGTAGGGGAGTGGGCTTAGCATGCATCCTTGAGTTACTCCAATGTTGATTACTAGCAAGGAAGAGATCCACCCTGACTGTGGTCACCTAGTAAGGAAGTAAAGGATCCAGTTGGAAAAGAAAGTACAGAGGCCCTTTTTTTTTCTTTTTGGAGCTTGTCGATTAGAACTGAGGATATGATTGTGTAGAATGTTGAGCTGTAATCAATAAACAGTAGCCTGATGTAGGGATCACTATTGCCCAGCCGATCCAAGATCAAATGGAGAGCTAGTGAGATTGTGTCTACTGTAGACTTATTGGGACGATAGGCAAATTGCAATGGGTCCAGGTCCTTGCTTAAACAGGAGTTGATTCTGGCCGTGACGAACCTTTCAAAGTACTCGTCACAGTCGATGTGAGTGCAATTTGGAGATGGTCATTGAGGCAGCACACCCTGTTCTTCTTGAGCACTGGTATGATTGTCACACTTTTGAAACAGGTGGAAATCTCCAACTGGAGCTGTGAGAGATTGAAGATGTCCTTGAATACTCCAGGTTGGCACAGATTTTCAGTGTTCTACCAGGTACACTATCAGGGTCTTGTGCCTTGCAAGGGTTCACCCTCTTTACATATGCTTTGATGTCTGCCTCCAAGTCACAGATTGCAGGGTCATCAAATCTGCAGGGATTTGTACACGTATAACATTATTCTCCCACTCATTAAACTGTGAATAAAAGACTATGAGCTCATCTGGGAGAGACGCATCACGGCCATTCATGATGTTAGGTTTCACCTTGTAGGAAGTATTGGCCTGCAAACCGTGACAGAGGTGGCCTTCTGCACGTTGTACCTAGACAACTTGTATAGATCTGGATCACTAGTCTTAAATGCAACAGAACTAGCCTTCAGCAGACCTTGCATCTCCTGGTTCATCCATAGCTTTTGGTTTGGGTATGTCCCGATATGTTCTCAAAGGTACGTGCTCATCCACGTATGTCTTAATGAAGTTGGTGACAACTGTGGCGTATTCATCCAGATTCAAAGATGAGTCCCTGAATATTGTCCAGTTCACTGACTCAAACACAATCTCTAAGGAGATGCACCACAATTCACCTTATGCAGATGTAGTTATCAGGGAGACTGGAGGTCTTTGAGTTCCCACTGTTCACACGAAGTACATAACACTTAATCTGGACCTATTCTCACCACATTAGCTATGTACTAATGGACAAAGAAAGCAAAACAATTTTCCAGAAACTTAGGACCTTCGCCTCTTCTCACATAAGCCTCTTGAACCAAAGCTTGACCACTCACTCACTCTATCGTCGCTCCACTTACAGCTGACTTTATTTATTAGCCTTTGCCAAGTGCTGAATAGACTGCTGTGATTGAAGCCCTCCAAAAAGTCTCGAAAGGTCCCAAGCTCTTTTTAAACTTCGCACTACCTCTCCCACAAGCAAGTGCTCATGATGATAGAAGCCCCATCGAAAAGTCCGAAAGGCACAGAGCTCTTTCTGTCAGGTTACAGATAGAAATAAAATTTCATTTAGGACAAAAGTCTTCTCTCAATGAACAACAAAAAATATTCTATTAACTGTCTGTGAGGTATAAAATTGTACCTACATAGGCCTACGTTGCTATATACACTTCTTAACTTGATCAGGTTTTAAATATTCCAGTCCTTCGTATATATGAAAGGCATTATCCATCAAACATTGATGGATTATGCAATGAATAATATTTCACACATTTTTAATCTTAGTTTATTGTCTCCAGTTTCTATCTGGGGTATTATTTTCCCGCCTATCACAGCTAGCAGGCTGATGGTATAATGGGATCAGCAGCAGACTTCGAGGCGAATCTGGCCAGCTCCTTACATGCTTTCCATCCATGCTGGGTTAGGCATCGAGCAAGCAACCCAGCCTCGTAAAAAAACAGTCAAATGCTATAGAAACAGCAATAATGCTGCCCGATGTGCCACAAGGCGTAAAAGGAACGACCTGCAGCTTCAGCTATTAAATATGTTGTGCACGATTAAATATCAATAGCCTCAGTGTTTCCAAGTATTGAATTCCTGTACACCTCAAGGTGGATATATGTTTGGTATGCTGTAGAATTGTGTAGATTTATATAAACTAGAAACAGGTCATTTGAACCAATTAGTGTGTGTTGGCATTTACATTCTCCAGCTTCCTTCCATTTAATTGCCTTGTTTTCCATCGCTTGGCATGTCTTTCTTTCTCTTCATGTACCTATCAAGTGTTTTTGAATGCATAAAGTTATGTGCCACCACAGCTTCCCATGCTAACAAGATGACATTCAAATGAGTTCATGAATAAAGTATTTTTGTGTTATTTCCCTGTTGGATTTATTAATAACAATCTTACAAGGTCCCTTGCATTGGATTCTTCCACAAATGGAACCATTTTGTCCATAATTATCCATTCATAATCTTCAAGACATCTGCCCTGTCTTTGGAATTTTCTTGCATGAAACATGATGGAAGGCTTTGAATACTTTTAAAACAGGCAGATTCACTTTTGAAAAGTAAGGGAGCAACAAATTATCATAGGATGCAGAGGTTACATAGAACATAACATAGAACATAGAATAGTTCAGCACATTACAGGCCCTTTGGCCCACAATGTTGTGCGGATCCTCAAACCCTGCTTCCTATATAACCCTCCACCTTAAATTCCTCCATATACCTGTCTAGTAGTCTCTTAAACTTCACTAGTGTATCTGCCTCCACCACTGACTCAGGCAGTGCATTCCACGCACCAACCACTCTGAGTGAAAAACCTTCCTCTAATATCCCCCTTGAACTTCCCTCCCTTAACCTTAAAACCACGTCCTCTTGTACTGAGCAGTGGTGCCCTGGGGAAGAGGTGCTGGCTATCCACTCTATCTATTCCTCTTAATATCTTGTACACCTCTATCATGTCTCCTCTCATCCTCCTTCTCTCCAAAGAGTAAATCCCTAGCTCCCTTAATCTTTGATCATAATCCATACTCTTTAAACCAGGCAGCATCCCGGTAAAACTCCTCTGTACTTTTTCCAATGCTTCCACATCCTTCCTATAGTGAGGCGACCAGAACTGGACACAGTCCTCCAAGTGTGGCCTAACCAGAGTTTTATAGAGCTGCATCATTACCCTGCAACTCTTAAACTCTGTCCCTCGACTTAAGAAAGCTAACACCCCATATGCTTTCTTAACTACCCTATCTTCCTGTGAGGCAACTTTCAGGGATCTGTGGACATGTACCCCCGGATCCCTCTGCTCCTCCACACTACCAAGTATCCTGCCATTTACTTTGTACTCTGCCTTGGAGTTTGGCCTTCCAAGGTGTACCACCTCACACTTCTCCAGGTTGAAATCCATCTGCCACTTCTCAGCCCACTTATGAATCCTATCAATGTCTCTCTGCAATCTTCGACAATCCTCTACACTATCCACAACACCAGCAACCTTTGTGTCATCTGCAAACTTGCCAAGCCAGCCTTCTACCCCCACATCCAGGTCGTTAATAAAAATCACAAAAATTAGAGGTCTCAGAACCGATCCTTGTGGAACACCGCTAGTCACAACCGTCCAATCTGAATGTACTCCCTCCACCACGACCCTCTGCCTTCTGCAGGCAAGCCAATTATGAATCCACCTGGCCAAACTTCCCTGGATCCCATGCCTTCTGACTTTCTGAATAAACCTACCATATGGAACCTTGTCAAATGCCTTACTAAAATCCATGTAGATCACATCCACTGCACTACCCTCATTTCAGTACAATTCAGTCAAACAGCATAACAGATTTAAGGGGACAGGTGGCCTATGCCTATTCCTAATTTTACCAAAGCTATTAAATTTCTGGCATATATATTAGCATTTCATACATCAGCAAGTCATCTTTTCTCAATTGTGATTCTTTTGTCATGGAATATTAGTTTAAGAATTTGCAGGAATGTACATCATATACACCAGGCTGCAATGAAGTTGCCTATTTGCACAAAGCTCACAGTATACATAGTAATAATAAATACAATTATTGCAGTGATGCTTAAGCAACAAAATGGTACAAAGATAGTAGTGCATTCTAAAGTAGTACAAAATAAAATGCTGAAGTGAGTGACAATAACAGAGTAACCTAGAGAGGTAAATTAATAGTCCAAAGCTGGTCTTAAGTCTGGTAATCTGAGTTTTTAAGCTCCTGTATCTTCTCCCAGAAGGTAGAAGAGAGAAAATGAAATAGGCAGGGTGATCAGCACTCTTGACCATACTATTCGGTGTCCTTCAGCTGCAAGTTTTTCCAGGTGAGCAGCCATTGTTTGTAACAGCCGCAGACATGAGAAGAACTCTGCAGAGAGTCAATCCTCATAAGGCTGCCTGGCCAGGTGATGTCCCAGGTTAAATATTCAGGGAGTGTGTGTACGTCAGCTCACTAACATCTTTATGGACATCTTCAGAACTTCACACATCCAGGCTGCTATCCCCATATGCTTCAAATCAGCCACCATCATCCCTGTACCAAAAAACTCGACACCTCCAGAACTAAACGACTACTACTGACACCAATTATGAGGCTCAATGAACAGCTGGTAATGGTGCACATCTAAAGCTCCATTATTGCCACAGTGGACACTTAGCAATACTTATCGACAGAACTGCTTTACGACAGATGCAGTAGCATCTGTTATGCAACTGGCTAGGACACACTAAGGAAACAAGGACACTTACGTAAGTAAGAGTGCTCTTTCTGGATTTCAGTTTGGTAGTGAACACTATTGACACTCAAACCTTGGTAAACATACTTCAACTCCTCTTTCTAAATATGCTAATCTGCAACTGGTGTTTGACTTCTTTACCAACGGTTCTCAGATAGGATAAACGCTCTTTCCTCCCATCATCCATAACGTGGGTAGGGCTGTGTTGAGATCATTGCTGCATACTCCGCTCGTGCATGACTGTACAACCAAACATTTAAGAAAACACATTGTCAGGTTTGCTGATGACACAACAGTGATGGGGCTCATCACCAACAATGATGAGACAGCCTACAGAGAGAAGATCGAAGAGCTTGAGGTCTGGTGCTGTGCAAATAACCTCTTCCTCAATGTCAGCTAGGCAAAGGAAATGGTTATGGATTTTAGGAGAACTCACACCACTCATACCCCTCTTTACGTCGGTGGCGCAGCAGTGGAAACTGAGCAGTTTCAAACTCCTGCGAAGTTTATCAAATGACTAAAAATGTTACAGTGTACGGTTGTTTCCATTTTCTATGATTTGAAATTAACATTTATGAGTTAATTACACATTTGCTTATTAGCTGAGAATCTTTGTTTTCTCTTCCAGCCTAATGCAGTTGCTGATTCCAACATTATATCATGTGAAATATCCAGCTGAAAAAACCAAAGGAGCATCTGTTTTCAACTTGGGAGAGAAACCAGAAATTGTTCAGCAGTTATTAGACTTCATGTTGGATGTTCTATTGATGCCTTATGGGTATGTAAAAGAACATATAGATACAGAAATAGTTTATTTAGTCCCTTTGCATCTGTACCTCTATTTTATAAAACCATTGATAATCTTTTCCTTCAGTGTTACTTTCCTGTACTAATCCCATATTCCTTGATATCAAAAGAAATCTATTAATACTTGGACCTTACATCCATTCAGAGTAAAACATTCTGAGTATTTGTTATGTCCTGGGTGAAGATCTTTGATCTCTATCTAAAATGATTGATATCATCTTTATATTATCAGTAAACCTGGAAATTTAGTGCTTGGTTGTCTCATCCACATCATTATACAGGTTATAACTGGGACTACAGCACAAGGTTTTTTGGGCATTCCCTGGGATCACAGCCTCCCAATCTGAAAATTGACCAGTTTCTTCCAAATTCTGTTTTCGATCTGATGACCCTTTTTTAATGCACGCTCATTTATGGCCTCCAATGCCATTTTAGCAAGATAGGCAGGTCCAAGAGGTTAAGTCACAGGGTAATCTAGTCAACCAGGTTACAGATAACACCAAAATTGGTGCAGAAAATTATCTTGGATTACAACAGGGTTTAGATAAATTGGGAATATTGGCAAAAGAATGGTAAGTGGAATTTAACTCAGACAAGTATGATTTGATGCATTTCGGGAAATTAAATCAGAGTACAACATGCAATGAATGGCAGAGCCCTGGGGAGTGTTATGGAACAGAGATATCTAGGTGTGCAGATATATAGTTCCATGTAAGAGGTGACACAATTAGACAAGGTGGTGAAGAAAGCACAAGAGTTGGGACATAATATTACAGCGGTATGAGACAATTAAGTGTTGTGTACTGTACTACAGGAAGGATGTGATTCAGGCAATGAGTATTTACAAGGATGTTGCCAGGACTAGAGGATTAAGTTGTAAGGAGGGACTGCTTCCCCTGGAGTGTAGGAGGCTGAGTTGATTTCTAATTGTAGTGATTTATAAAATGATGAGGGGTTTGGATAAGGTGGATAGTCAGCCTTTTTCCATGATAGAGGAGACCAAAGCTAGAGGGCATAGATTTAAGGTGACATGGTAACAATTTAAAGGAACTCAGTGAGCACGTTCATCACGCACAGGATGGTGGGTATGTACAATAACTTGCCAGAGTATGTAGAAGAGACAGGTCCAATTAAAACATTTGAAAGCCATTTGGTCAAGGGCATGAATAGGAAGGATTTAGAGGAACGTAGGTCAAATGCAGGCAGATGGGACTAACACAGTCGGGTACTTCGGTCAGCATTGGACAAGTTAGATCGTCAGATAGCTAACCATCTGCTGTAATCTTGTTTAAAAATGTTTTGCACTGGACCCAAAGAAGAAACTTCTGAATAACCAAATACACCACGTTTATTACTTCCCTATTACTATTCTGCTAGTTCTCTCTAAAAATGTCATGATTTGTTGAACATAATTTCTCATTCATAAATCCATGTTAAATCTTCCTGCTCCTTCAGTTACTTCCTAATAAATCATTATTGTTTCACAAGAGTTGGTTTTATTATGGAACCAAAGTAGTGAAGTCTCTTTACCAATCTCAGTTAAGATGCATGTTTATTTTACAGCTCTTTTGTGATAACACTGAGTAAAATATTGAGAACCATTCTATCATTCTATCTTGATGAATGAAGATTTTATAATGATCATTAACATATTGATAATGGCCCAGAGATGACTGTAGCAAGGAACTATTTCACACATTATTAATTTTAGTAATCACCAAGAAAGTATAGAGAAGCTAAGTGCTGAATGGGAGATGTATTATAATCTGTCAAGTCCATGAGAAGTCCTGTGCATTTTAATGCACTTCTTCATCTAAATTTGAAGCAGTTAGTATTCTTGATAAAGCAGTCTGCTGAGCAGAGCTGGTGTGTGAGTCTTCGCAGTTAACTCATGCTGAAGGTATATGAATTATTAATAAAAATTCAAAAAAATAACAAGTGAATGACCAGATCTTTTCAGGTATGATGACTGGAAAAAATAAATATTAGCTAGGAAAGAAGGGATAAATGTCTTGCTTTTAATGTATGGTTGGGATATTTTAGCTGGAAAAAGCAGACAGCTCCTCATTTTTACATCTACAAGCTGGCTACATTGCAATCCCCCACTGATGTAAATTCTTGGGCTCCACTGTCTGGATAGGACTTAAAACTTTAACTTTTTGCCTCAGATTGTTGCTGAATCTTGAGGGCCAACCTTGTGATCCTTTTACTCTTCTAATTAAAGGATGTCTTAGCCATGGAAGCCTTTTGTGACATTGCAGCAATTTTCTCCATTGTTGTCCTAACGAATCAGTTCAAAAATTGTGGGCAGCCCAGTACTCCACAGTGTAGCACGTTTACCTGTGCAGACATATAAAGAGAATGCATATTTTCTGTTCAGGTTTGGAAATTACTCGGTCTCCAAAAATCTCAAAATTAACTCTTTATCTTATGAATTCTGGCCTTTCAGGTCAGTCTCAAATGGAGCCTGTGTGTCCAGTGTGGGGGTAGCCCAATGGATACTGTGGCCAGAAAGGTCATGAGTTGAACACATTTGTAAAGTGGTCTCCTGACATTTGTCGTTTTGTTGTATGGAGTGCTTCTGTGGTCATCATGAGGTTTGTTGCACTATAAGTTCATTTTAATAGAAGTCAGAATTTGAGGAAAATCCTTAAAACAATCAAACAGAAATATTTCTCTTTATTTATGCTTTTAGTTTCGTTACCCTTCCAATAGCATTGATCACTGAGTTATGGGTATAAGACAGAAGTTCTGGAAAAATCAAGCTGTCTTGGAATGCATTTATATTTATTTTAATATCTACCAATAAATTTTCTTGCATCTTGTAAGGTTATAGTGGTTTATTGAATCTAAATTCTTCACCCACTTGCTTCTTAAAAAAATCTGCCTGCCCAGGCCACCTAAAATAGATTATTGCATCTGACAGTTGGTTCTTTCTTTAGGTTTGTGTTGAGTGAGCCCCAGAGTCGGCCAAGTCAAGGTCCACAGCAAGGGGTCAGTGGTGTTGGGCTTGCTCAGCCACCGCCAGGCATGAGTTCATACGCAGCTAAACGTGTTGTTGGTGATAACCCCTGGACAGCTGAACAATTGGAACAGGTAAAGAGTTTGTATGAATAGATCACCTCAAGCAGTCTTTTGTAATGTACTCCCTCTTTCTAGGCTGTTGTATCTAAATTTATCCACATTTATCTACAGCTATGGGACTATAATATCATAACCCACTCCTCTGGTTTGCATGTTTCTACAGGTTTTACAGTTGGTCATTATTGATTTTAAACTGGAAGTTAATTTTCTTTCCTTACTGTAATATTTCTTATCCACCTAAAAGAAAATAATGTAGCACTTCTAATTGTGAGGTTGGTTTTTGCTGGGAGGGTTTACCTTTCTTCAGATAAGTTACGCTATTGATTGATTTATGAAAATACATTGGTGCAATTAAACTGGCCTTTAAGCATTCTTTCTTACACCACCACCCCACTACCCTGTACAAAACCTTCCCATCTCACCAGTCTTCTGGAACAGGAACAAGCTTCTTCCATGTATCACAGAGCTCAAACGTGAAATGCTAATGAGAGAGTTGTTCTCAAAGCCTGTATGTGACATTATTGGAGACCAACCCTAATTAAAAAGTGTCAGATGAGTAGAGATTGGCAACCAGATCAGGCAAATCATTCTCTTAAGGTGTTGAAATGTTTTCTGTTTGAGGTGGGGGAGAAGATTTGACTGTTTAAATTAATTCCATAAATGGTTTGTCTTTCCATTTCTTTTTTTCATGTTTAATCGTTGACTTGAATTGACATTATTTCTTACATCCTTCACGTACATGAGGAGTAAAAATCTTTGTCTCCATCTAAATGTGCCATGTGCAACCATAGTAATTTATAATAAATAGAACAGTCAATGTAATATAGAGTACACTCATCAGCGTGAGTTTATCAGTCTGATGGCCTGGTGGGAGAAGCTGTTCCAGAGCCTGTTGGCCCTGGCTTTTATGCTGTGGTGCTGCTTCCCAGGTGGTAGCAGCTGGAATAAATTGTGGTTGGGATGATTTGGGTCCCCAGTGATCCTACGGGCCCTTTTTACAAATCTGTCCTAGTAAATGTCCTGAATCATGGGAACTACAGATGCGCTGGGCTGTCCGCACCACTCTCTGCAGAGTCCTGCAATTAGGGAGGTACAGGGTACAGTTCCCATACCAGGCAGTGATGCAGCTAGTCTGGATGCTCTCAGTTGTGCCCCTGTAGAAAGTTCTTAGGATTTGAGGGCCCATACCAAACTTCCTCAACCGTCTGAGGTGAAGGAGGAGTTGTTATGCCTTTTTCACCACACAGCTGGTGTGTGCAAACCACGTGAGGTCCTCGGTGATGTGTTTTCTGTGGAACTTGAAGCTGTTTACCCTCTCAATCCCAGATCCATTGATGTTAATAGGGCTAGCCCACCATAGAATTGCTCACGCTTATATTGTTCTTAGAGTTCTGCAAAAATAAATAACTGTGAATACAAATTGCAGCGTTTGAAAGAATTGTAACCATAAATCCTGCAGTGTCTTAGTTTACAAATATGTTAGTCTGCCATGGTCTTTTTAGTATATGGGAAGCTTATCACTTGATGCTAAGTGCCCATTGCTGGACTCTACTACAGTTGTGATAGAGGTGAGTGTCTTGTCCAGCCTCAAATCAACTTTTAGTTACTGCTGTTTGTATTTATAACCACTGCAACCTTCAGTTAAAAGGTTATGTAGCTCAAAAATAGGTACTTTAGTCTACCCTTCCCTTTAAAGTAGCTCTTGACCTTTGGCTTTCTGTTCCTTTGCAACTTAAGTGTTCATCTGGATACTTCGTAAACGTGAGAGTACTTGTATCCATTGTATCAAGCAGTGTGCTTCAGTTTCCAGTCACACTCTGGGTGAAAATACTCTTCCTTAGATCCTGTTTAAATCTCTTACATCTTGCCTTAAAACTGCACCCATTAGATTTACACTCATTTTCTAAGCTGAAAGCTTGCTTATAACACCCCTATGCCCCTCATAATTTTAAATACTCTTATCAGGTCCTCCCTTAGCTTCTTTTGCACCAAAGAAAACACTCAGCTTTTTCAGATCCTGCCTCATAACTAAAATACACTGCAACCAGAACTACATAATGTACTCTAGCTGCATCTAACTAATATCTTATATTGTATACTATAATCTCTCTGCTCTAAGATTCCCTGCCTTGACCAGTGAAGGAAAGAATCACATTTGTTGCTTTTACCACCTCATTTATTGTATGTCCGTCAATGACCCTCTGCTCCTCAATATACCCTCATGGCCAACTGTTCATTATGTGTGTCCTAGTCTTATTAGTCCTTCTATAGTGTATACTATGCATTTTTCAGAATTAAATTTGATCTGCCTTTTGTCTGCCATTCTTAACAATTGATAAGTATTGTCCTGCAGCCTAAGACTACCCTTCTCACTGCCAATAACACCTCAATAATACCAAGTTGGATGTAATCTAAACCTTTATTAATCGTACCTTATCTTCTGTATTGCCATCTATATAGATAAGGACAGTGAGGATCCTAGCATGATCCTTATGTTACACCACTGGTCACAGGCTTTCAATCACAAAAACAACTATTGTCACCCTCTCCCTCTGATCACCAAACTAATTTTAGATCCAGTTTCCTAACATCCCTTGGATTCCATAGGCTGTGGGCATTTGGACCAGTTTCACATACAAGACTCTGTCATTAGCTTAAATGCAGCCTACAATCAATAACGTTGCCCTCATCAACGTGTTTAATAAAATTCAACCAAATTGGTCAAGTACAACCTTCCCCTCAACAAAGTCACGATGAGTATTTTTAAATAATCCCTGCCTTTCTAAATGTGGATTAATCCACTTCGTTTGAATTTTTCCAGTAAATTTCCTGCTGTTAATGTTTGACTCACAGGTCTGAAATTACCAGGATTATCCCTGCTGGCCTTAAATTGAGCTTGGTTTCAGTTAATATCAGTGATCTTGTATTTGGCAGAAAACCAGAATGAGTCATCAATGATTTCAATCTGTTTGAGGAAATCTGTGACCTTTTTATAATTTTTTTAACATCACATATTGTTAGAGACATTTTAATGGAAATTAGTTATCCTGGAAGGGAAACAAAACTTCAAATGAAGAGAGTTACTAGGCAGAGGATTATTAGACTAAAATGCACACATTTTAAATCCATCCCAGTTGAAAATCATGCAGTCTTTTGTTCTATATTTCAGTTATAAATTCTCAGTTCATGTTGTAAATATGAAACTGCCCACATAAGTTTCTGCTTTATGTCAGTGAAATGTTATATATTTTTTCATTGGGGAAATGACTTGTATGCAAATTTCAGCAGCACTATTAAGAAGCATTAAAAAATTGCAGAACCGTTATGAGCATTCAGGGGAAAGATGTTAAACAACTCAAAAAAAAACATGGGGAGCCCAGTCCACAGCCAGATTCAAAAATGCTGGCGATGTGGAAGCTGTAGTTGCATAACTTAAGGATCATAGAGTCTGGGGAGGGAGCAGTTCACGTAATCCTATATGCTGCATTTTCATTAAGAGTTCATAAACTTAGAGCTGGACAGTTGATGATTAAAACTGAAATAATTTCAGATAATCTTACTTTTTGAAATTTGCAGTGAAGATTTTGAAGGGGCATAAACATTTCAAATAAAACAAAGAGAAACACAATTAAGGTTCCCTAAAAAATAAAGTGGTACAAGAATTCAATCTAGACTGCCACATTGACAGGTGAGAATAGAACAATTTTGTTTGTATATAAATCTGGAACAACTATTACCATTACCATCAAATATAGTCATAGAACATGACACAGCACATAAACACAGGCCCTTTGGCTGATCTAATCCATGCCACTATTAATCTACAGCTGGAACCATAGCCCTCCCTCCCATCCATGTACCTATAAAAAAATTCTCTTAACTGTTGATGTGGAATCCACATCCACCTCTTCCACTGGCAGCTTGTTCTAAACTCTGTAAGTGAAGAAGTTTTCCCCTCATGTTCCTTTTAACCTTTCTCCCTTAACCCGTGCCCTGTAGTTTAGTCTCGCCCAACCTCAGTGGAAAAAGCCTGCTTGCATTTGGTCTATCTATACTCCATAATTTTGTATACTCAAATCTCCCCTCATTCTTCTATGCTTTATGGAATAAAGTCCACCTATTCAACTTTTCCCGATAACTCAGGTCCTCACATCCTATCAATATCCTTATAAATTTTCTCTACACTCTTTCAATCTATTGACAGCTTTCCTGTAGGCTGGTGCACACACACTCCAAATTAGGCCTCACCAATGTTTTATACAACTTCAACATAGCATCTCAATTCCAGTACTCAGTACTTTGATTTATGAAAGCCAACATGCTAAACGCTTCCTTTGTAACCCTATCTACCTATGATGCTACTTTCAACGAAATATGATCTGTATTCCTCTGTTCTACCACACTGATCAGTCTTATGATCTCTTGTCTTATCAGCCCCTCAGTCAATCATCAGTTGATGCGCTAATAACTCTGAAGTACCTTTGGTGGTTGTATGAGGATATAATCAAGAAAAAAACAACTTTGGTGAAGGCAAAGGAATGTGATTTTAAGAAATCTGAAATCAAAATAATATTCACTAATATTCAGTAGGCAGTGCCTTTAAGAAGGAAAACGTGGGTTAACATTTCATAACCTGAAATATTAACTTATGTTTCTCCTCCTTTTGCCACATAGGCACTGATTAATTTCACCATACTCTTGTTTTTATTTTTGGAAAACTACTAACTAATTTTAATTATTTTCAAAACTAGTGCAAATTAGGAATTCTGAAATTTATCCAAGCGGAACAGATACCAGAAAATGAAACAATTGTTCATTTGGTGGTAGCATCAAGTGATACTCGGCACAGCGTGGCAACTGCTGCAGATATGGAGGTGAAAAGCTGGCAGAGGTAAGAAATGGGGCTTCCATTATGTAAGAGGATTTACCATGCTTGAAAGTTTTTTTTGGAAATGTTGCACTGAAAATTTTCCAATCTGAAAATCATGCATTTTATTTTAGATGGGCTATAATAGAAAATAGAAGTTGTCGCTTCTCTTCTAAGTGGAAATTGACTCTCAGCACCACTATTACAAAGTAGTTCAAAGAAACAGCAAAATAGTGGCTTGCATCTACCCTAGCCCTGTTTAGGACTCATTCTCTGGAAAACCTTATTGTTTTCCATTGCTTCATACAACATGGACTTACTATGGTAATTCAGCACTTGTTAGGTCATATTTCAGCTCAAGTCCTCATAGAACGTTGAGCATTACATCTCAGGAACGTGCTTTTCAGCCCGCTATGTCTTTGCAGACTACAATGCTCCATTTGAGTTTTGGATTTAAATCTGCTGTTGACGACTTGGGTAGAGTAGAACAATTAAAAAAAAATCATTGCTCAAAAGTTCCAGTTTGCAATTGCAATTTTTTCCATTGTTGTTCAGTTTTATTTGATGTGACTTTTTTTAAAAAACCTTATAGCGTTTCCATAAACTTATTTAAAGGAAAAGGGTTGTGCTTTTAATAATGCAATGACACTTTTATCTGAATTCTCTAATATTGTGGTTGGTCGATTTTTGAATTGGTTAAGACTTTTTTAATGCAGATTGGTAGAAATGTTTTCAACATAAAATTAATGTTCTGAAACCTTTCACAGAGTAATTGACTGGAACAATCCAATTATTGTCAATAAACTCTACAAGATTTACCTGGGAGACATACCACTGAAAACAAAAGAGGTATGTTTGTTTTGTTAGCTGTTTTACCTTTCCTTCAGAAGTCCTGGTTACCATTTATCATTGACCAAATACTCAAGATTCTGTGCTTTCAATAATTGGCTTAAGTAATATACTGTAGAAGTCGTTCAAATGAAAATCTGAATACAGGCAGCATGCAAAATCATGAAGTGTGAATCTGAATTTGACATTTATAATTTCCTTAGTGATTGGAAACACTGAGCGCATCAGTGTATACCACTAGTACTTATGTTTTCATTCTAAGTATTTGCATTGCATTTTAAATATTTCCATTCTCCCTGAATTACAACTTTAAGCAGCTCCTAAAGTGCTACTAAGTCAGGGGTCGCAGCATTTTAAACCAGTGATGATAGGACAATGATACTTTTACATGTCAGGAAAAGTCTGATCTGGAGGGAAATTGTGCCCTGTCCTGCTTAAGCTAATTTGCTAATAGACATTAGAAGAATTGGTGGTTTACACTAACCCTTGTGGAACTTTATCCATGTCCCTTATTTCTGTGGGATCCAAACATGATGACAAGCCTATTGCATGGTAGTTTACAAAACATTGATTGGAAGTGTTTATATACCATGTCAACCACATTCTTCCTATCGACCCCCACTATCCCTCAGTAAAAACTAAAGTGTCGAGTTAATCAGATACAATTTCCCTTCAACCAAGCCACATTAGCTTTTAAAATTCATGCACACTTGTCCTAGTGACGGAAACATAGAAAACCTACAGCACAATACAGGCCCTTCGGCCCACTAAGTTGTGCCGAACACGTCCCTAGAGGGAGTGAAGTAAAGAGCTAGGAAGTTGATTGGACAAAAGAAATACAGGGCTGGAGAAGGGGGAATCTGATAGGAGAGAATAGAAGAACACAGAAGAAAGGGAAGGGGGTAGAGCTCCAGAGGGAGGTGATGGGCAGGCAAGGAGATACATAGAAAAACTGACAGCACAATACAGGCCCTTCGGCCCACAAAGTTGTGCCAAACATGTCCCTACCTCAGAAATTACTAGGCTTACCTATAGCCCTCTATTTTACTAAGCTCCGTGTACCTATCTAAAAGCCTCTTAAAATACCCTATCGTATCAGCCTCCACCACTGTTGCCGGTAGCCTATTCCACACACTCAGCACTCTGAGTAAAAAAAAAACTTACCCCTGACATCTTCTCTGTACCTAGTACCCAGCACTTCAAACTTGTGTCCTCTTGTAGCAACCATTTCAGTCCTGGGAAAAAGCCTCTGACTATCCACATGATCAATGCCTCTCATCATCTTGTATGCCTCTATCAGGTCACCCCTCATCCTCCTTAGCTCCAAGGAGAAAAGGCCGAGTTCACTCAACCTATTCTCGTAAGGCATGCTCCCCAATCCACGCATCATCCTTGTAAATCTCCTCTTCACCCTTTCTATGGCTTCCACATACTTCCTGTAGTGAGGCAACCAGAACTGAGCACAGTACTCCCAAGTGGAGTCTGACCAGGGTCCTATATAGCTGCAACATTACCTCTCCGCTCCTAAATTCAATTCCACGATTGATGAAGGCCAATACACCATATGCCTTCTTAACTTAGGATGCATCATCCTATCTGCCTCTGGTAATTTATCCACTTTAAGTTCAGTTAACTTTTCTGTTATCTCCTCTTAGCTATTTTTAGTCCAGATTCTCAATTACATTTTCTTTTACATCCTTTGGTAAAGACTAGTGGATTTTTTTTTAATCACAGCCAAGCCTCCTGCCTTTGTGGTTACTTTCCCTTTGTTCAGCCCACCTCTCACCATGCAACCCTTGTACCTGTCAGATTGTAGAATTCTTTTGGATTCCTTTTTATCAGTCTTTTCTCATCCTGTCTCTTTGATTTTTGCTCATTTACATTTTCATTTATCCTGTGAACTTTCTATAATCAGTTTCTTTTTCACGTTCATTAACCTGCAACTATCTATCACTTGTTTTTTTTAATTTCCTGCTATATTTTTAACAACATTATCAAGGAATGGTGGTTTTAACTTGCCCACACTTCACCTCAGCAAAGTTTCAAGACTAACCGAAACATCTTCACTTAAAACCTATTGTTCAATTGAATTTTTGCTTTCCAAGTTTTAATTACAGTTTATCCAGGCCAGATACCCTCTCTCCAGCATGATAATATTCTCAATTATTAATAGTAAAACTCACGCAGCTTTGCTTCCCTTTCTTCCTGAACATCCAATTCTTGCTCCTTTTTTAAGCTGTGACTCTATTACCAGCGGTTAGTTGCTTCAGCAGCTCAGCAACATTTCCTTCCTTTAAACTCTGTTTGACAATTATACACTCTGGTATCTACCCATTCTCATTCCAGATAGGAATATTGCCAGGAGCAGTAATTTCATGTCATTCACAAACGTCATGCTGGGCTGGTATTTTTAATTCTGTCCCTCCAGAAAACCACCTTTGTATAAGCTGAAATTGTTGCTTGTAAATATTGTATTTTATAAATGCACATAATTAATCCAAGCAGTGAAATGAGAAGAGTAGGTATCAAAGATTCGAATTGGAATTTTCACCTTAGTCATATTTATGCCTGTATTTTCAACTATTTCCAAAACTCAGTCACTGAAAATACATAGAATGATGCTGTGTCTTTACAACTGTTCAGTTGACTCAAAGGATAAATGCACTGTCTTTTTTGATTATACTTGATCTTGGTTAAATTAACTGATCTTAGCACAGTGGAAGCAGGTGTGGAGGGGAATGGTTAGAGACTGGTGCACGCTTCCTTCTCTCCACCTGTTCTACCTCTGCTTCTCATCAGCTGGCTCCACCTGCGTATCATCTCTCTCCTCACCTGGTTCTATCTATTACCAACCAGCCTGTGTCTCACTTCTCCCACTGGCTTCTTTACACTGGCTGTCTCCCCTCAACACTCAGTCCTGATGCAGGATCTCCTCCTGAAATGTCAAGCTTTGTTCTACAGATGCTGCCTGACCTGCTGAGTTTCTCCGGCAGCTTGTCTTTGTTCCATTTTAATGGTCTTGTTCTTAATGTGAGCTGTCTTATTTCATTCTATGTTGCCTATAACATTTATTGAGCTTTGTTTTCCAGTCTCCGTTACCAACTGAATGTCTGCTAATCTTTTGCAGGGAGCGGCTTTAAAGCCTGAACTAAAACGGGAGCCAGTTAGCACCAGAGTAAAACTGAAGATTCTCCCTCATTTAATGCGGTCCAGGCAGGCAGCAGAGACATTCCCAGCAAGCATACAGGTACTAACGTTAATGTGTTCAGCTTCTTCAAAACAACCCGAAATTTATTTCAGGGAAATTTATGTTCGAAAAGATAACTTACAACTTATAAAGGACTGAACTCTGCACTTTGCTAGTCCACCTTACTTAGTGCCTCATCTGAAATATGATGCAACTGAATCCTAAATTTTCCTGTGTTATTTATTATTGTCATTTTTATCTGTTGATTGGTAAAGTGCTGCCAAGAGTTAAATATGTGCTCATTTTTATTGCTAATTAATAATAGCATTTCTTAACTGTGGTTATCTAGGATTCCTCAGAATCCCCTCCCTCTCACATGACTATACAACATTTGCATTTATTGCTATTGCAGGTTTCCTATAGGCCATCTACACTGCAGTATTGACAATGAAATGTGAATCAAAACATAAATAGCCCTGCAACATTCTCTTTGCAGCTCTACTAGACCTTTCACATGGAGAAAAATAATCCTCCTTCTCTTTGGAATATAAATAACTTAATTAAATCTCCATTTACAGGGCTGCTGCATGGAGTTCTATATACAGAATCAAATGAGTCAGTGAACTACTGCAATTTAGCACCAGGAGATCTGCTTGCAGCTTGTGACCATTGAAATAATCCTTGCAGGTGTTTTTGTCAACGTGAAGACTCGTGCATCTTGAAACGTGATCACTATAGAGATAAATGCAATTAAAACAGTGAAAGTAAATGGGAGATTTAGTGGATGTGTTCAAAATCATGAGAGGTATTGACAGTCTCAATTAGTACAAATTCTTGCTTCTGACAAACTAATCATTAACCTGAAGCACACACTCAAAGTTAAGAGATTTTCCCCTGAAGCTGTGATCTGCAAATCAAAAAATGCAGATACTGGAAAATAAAAATTAAATTGCAGTGGATACATCAGAAGTTTTTCCACCAAGCACTTAATCGTTATGCAGCATACCGTATTAGTTTTCTCTACATAGGTGGTAACAAAACTCTCCCTCTGCAGACATTATTAACCCAGCATTTGAATTTCTCATAGATACACTAATTTTCAATACTTGACTGGAACATAATACTTGCTTGAATTACTCACAGGACCGTGAACATTAAATGAAATATGGAAATTTGTTATTTGCTATGAAATACTAAATTGAAAATGTTGAAGGATCTGTTATCTTGAATTCACTGTAGGGTGCTTTAATTCATTATTCTCACCATTCAGAAACCAATAGGCTAATTTATAGAATCTTGCTTTTTCTGGGACTCAAATTATGTCTGTTCAATCTATGATGGAGGGAGGTGAGTTATTTTCCTCTTCTGTGGATTTCAAAGCCAATCATAAATTAGAGATCACAAATAAATTCATTTAGGATTTCATGTAACAATTAAATACAAGGAAATGTTGAGATTAATAAAGTGAGCGGAGACTTACCCGAGGTCTAACCACTAATTGCAAAGAGATTTTTTTTTGTAAGAGGAACATAATTTTCATCATGCCGCAATACTTTTCCAGGAGTTTAATGTAGTGCACATAAGATTTTCAAAAATACTGTGAGGTTCCTCAGTATCAGTGCAAACTTGGAAAATTATGCTATAATCTCACAAACTGTTAAAACGAAACAAAATATAAAATGGGTATTAATTTGCCCTTTAAACTATTAATTGTATGTGTTTCTGTTTAAATTGTTGTTATTCACAGTCTTGTTTTCACAGGTGGTATACGATGGGCTGTTTGGTGCTAATACAAATGCCAAGTTGAGAGGTCTAAGTATACAGTTTGTTCACCATATATGTTCAGTGTAAGTAAGTTCTAATATTTTTAAGAATTATTGGGCCAGATTTTACATACTGTAGGATTGTAAATACTTGCCCTTGACACCCCAGAAACGATCTAGCAATCTTTATGGCATGAAATGTTTCTGAAATTAGTTGCTCTTATGCATCATCTCAAAAGGATCTCTGGAACCTAGCGTTGTCATCAAGCAGCTAAAGCAGTGAAAAATTCTCTTGAGCCAGCAAGTCATGAAGAAAAAAAGCACAACTTTAGCAAACCTTTTATAAACATTCACTTATATGGAATATGTAGATTAAAACAGAATCTGAAAATCTTAATTTCCTAATATAAAATGACCATCTTTAATATTATAAATATTATTTGAGGAAATGTGAAAATTATTTTAGCATTGTCAGTGAGTTTGATAAATAGTTATTGTAGTTTTAAACACCATTAAAACTTGCTGTAAAACACAGACAGTCAAGCATTTAAATCTGGGTATTTATGCAAAAAAAAAGAACCTGATGTCTTTATCTGAAGATGATGTAGAAGGCTTCTAGAGAAGCATCTAGAGAAGCAAGAAACCATTCACAGCAACTTCAGATTTTTCTAAAAGTTGTTGTCAAGTTTGCAGTGAAATGATGGAGAATTCCAATCATTTAACCACATTTAAAACTACAAAGTCTTTGTATATTACAGGAAAAAAATCTTAGGTTTAAATCTTTCTTAACGATGTGTTATATGAAACGAGAGAATTGAGCTACAGTACATTCTGCTTCAGAGCTATGCTGGTGCAAAATATATGTTAACTGAATTGATAGTGCCAAAGAAGGAGAGGTAGATGATTAGCCTTCTACGTATTTAGAAAACTAGGAAAGTCAATAAATAAAATATAAGTGATGTGAAAATATTGGTTCATGTCTGTAATTCCTATTCCACGCTATGACTCGATCTTCGTTAGACGATTGGGAGCACAGTGAAAGGAAGAGCAGGATATATGAACAACCAGGGCAAAGTGAAAGCTATCAATCAGCTGGTGTAAGTGTAACATCGCTACATGCTAGGAAACTAGTCAGTTGTTGACAGCACCAAGGCAAAGCTAATTAACTTGCAGGTAGGGGAAGCAACTTAATATATTTTAAATAATTCTCTTTATTAAGCTTTTCTACTTGTATGATTAGATTCAACTCATAGTTAACCTCCCTTGTTTTTATTTTGGTATTGACAAGGCCTAATAAAATTAGGTTCATCTATATTAATTATAAGTTGATTGACCAATAAGTCTAATAGATAAGTGGATAATAAAGGAAATCAGTGCCAGTGTAGATATTTTGTCAGGAGATGTTGCAGGCATACTCTAAAGTAGACTCGTTATTTGCTCTGTGGTCATTTTGAAATTTGAACACGTGGCTATCAAAGTTAGGAAATCTAGATTTGCTGGCATGGTAACATAGCGGTTAACAGTTACAGTGCCATTGATCTACGGTGTTATGGTAGTGTAGCAGTTAGCACAACACTTTACAGTACTAGCAATCACCAATTGGGGTAAATTCCCCCACTGTTGCAAAGAATTTGTGTATTCTCCCTGTAATTGTATGGGCTTCCTCTGGGCGCTCCGGTTGCCTCCCACATTCCAAGGGTGTACTGGTTAGGGTTGGTAAGTTGTGGGCATGCTATGTTGGCAGTGGAAGCATGGCTATTCTTGTGGGCTGCTTCCAGCACATCCCTGGACTGTACTGGTTGTTGATGCAAACACTTTTCATTGTTCTGATATACATGTGACAAATACTGCTCATCTAATCTAATTTACACTGACCCTAAAAGATATCTTAAGATCAAAACAGAAAATATTAGCAAACTTCAGTAAGTACAGCAACATCTGTGAAGAGTTAAATAGAAACAGTGATTCACATTGATGTCCTTTCAACTGAACATTAAGTTATTAACATTAAGAACACACTTTAAGTTATAAAAAAGTGTAGAGGGAAGTGAGAACAAAGGATGCAAGAAGAAAGCATTTAATGAGGAAAAAGAAAGTAGAAAGAATCAAAGGAGTATTGCAAATGTTTGGCAGCTAGTAGAAATCTGAAATAAAAGAGAACAATGGAAATACCCAGAAGGTCAGGAGGCTGAGGGGAAGAGAGAATGAATGAGTTAACATCACAGTTTGCTGTTCTTTTGTTAAAACCAGCCCGTTCTGACTCGATATGGAAATGCTGGTTGTCTAAAGTTTTTCAATGTGGACCCCTGAGAGCTATTACATGCCTGGACAGGTGACAAGATGCTTAGAACTGTGGGCTTTGTTGTAATTGTAAAAAAAAAATGCCCAAGAAAGAGAGGTCATAGTGGAAATTAAAATGGCAGGCTGCTATTTCAGGATTCCTCTTGTTCATTGAACAGAGATGTTCTGCAATTGTGGTCCCCCAGTCTGAGTTACGTTTCTCCAACATGATGGTCTCCTCTATACCTGAGAAACTAAATGCAGAATCAGTGACCATTTTTCAGTCTGCAAGAGCAACACTGGCTCCTACCTGCTAGTCTCTTTAAATTTATGCTCCTCCCAATCTGAACTCACCATCATTCATCTCTCCCACTGTTCTAATGGAGCTGATTTAAGTTGGAGGAATAGCATCTTTGCTTCTGAGGATTAACAAGGTGTTCTTCAATTTCAGATGACCAGTTTTTCTAGCTTGAAATAGAACAAATCAGTTTTAACAAAAGATCGTCAACCTTTAACGTTAACTCTTTACATAAATTTCCTGACCTGTTAGGCTGTTTTTGCTGTTCTATTTCATATTTCCAGCAGCTGTGAATGGTCCTCATTCCATCTTTTATCTGTATCTCCTTCAGGCAGAATAGTTGCAGTTAACATGCTTTCACTACCTTCACTCAGTCAACACTAATACCTTTTGTATATTTAGGTCTCTCTTGATCTCCATGCTATAACAGAGATTCCTATTATTCTCTCTGTTCACAGTTGTGACGATGCTGCCTGATCTGTATTAGTTTTCATTTCAGAACTCGAGTGTCTGTATTTTTTTTTTGGCTTTTTTGTTACTAAAAGAAAGCTTATAATGAACATAACTATAAAACATGAGTTGGAGAGCAATTTGATTTCTGATTCAAAAGAAAAAAAATGAGGTAAGGTTAAGTAGTCTATTACCACATTTTCTATATTTATTGCACTAATCCTTTTTAATGTTCACAGTTGTCCTGATAACAAAATAAAACCTTTGGGACCAATGCTTCTAAATGGGCTTACTAAGATGATCAATGAATACAAAGAGGTAAGTCTTCAGAAATCTCTTTGATCAACAAACTTGTTCTTGAATAGCCAACTGTTACTCTACTCTTGTCTGATTTACTCACTGTTCCTCTCACAGTTCATCTTAAGTTGGGCTAGAGTTTACCCATATGCTAACAATTTACCATTTCATAGTCTGAAACATCATCCTTTATCAGAAAATTATTGGACATTGGACAGTATCACAACCATGTCACCCAGCAGTAGCTCTACAGCATTTAGGAGCAGAAACCAGCAAGAGCACTCGTACTTGCACTGCCCAGACTAAAAATCAAATTTAGCGTTCAGTTGTCCTCTTTCTATTTTCTCCTATTTATTTTCCTCATCTGAAAACAGTAACTTGCTACTGGAAAGTAATTCTCTGGCTTACTTCAGCCATGTGAAAATCCATGTGTTATGTGATTGAAGTCACTTGGCTATTCATCTTTGTGTAACATTTCAAAGAATCATTGAATTGTACAGTATTGGACTCAACTCATCCATGCTGACTAATGACAATCCATCCACACTAATCCCATCTCTCAGTGCTTGGTCCAATTCAATTCATTCATAATTAATGTACAAAATTTTACATATCTTGGTCATGTCTCTTCTTAAACTCCTCCAGTTCAAGGAGAATAGATGTAACTTTTCCCATCTTTCCTCATAACTGATCTGTTCCATGCCGGGGAACAAACTGTGGTCCCTCTCTAGCAAAATCACATCTGTTTCAGACAATGATGACCAGAACTCCATACAGTACTCCATCTGAAGTCTGACCAAAGTCTTATTAAATCCAAACATAACCTATTTCTGTATTCGTTGCTCTGACTAATAAAGGCCAGTATCCAATATGACTTCCTAATCATGTTACTTACTTATCACTTTCAAGGATCTATGGGCTTGTGTTCCAAAATCCCTCTGTTCCTCAGTACTCCCTGAAACCAACTATTCGTAGTATATATCCTAGACTTATTGATACTTTCAAAATATATCACCTCACATTTGTCTGGATTCTCTCTGCCCTTTTTGAACCCATTTCACCAACACATTAATATCGCTGCAGCCTAAGACCACTTCAACACTATCTACAACTTCACCAATCTTTTTAACAAGCTTACTGATCATGCCTTCCACATCCAAGTTATTCATGTATAATTACAAATGAAGGGGTCTCAGCACCTATCCTGATGGAACACCACCAGTTACAGGCGTTCAATTACCAAACAACCCTTTAATACTATTATCTCCTATTGCCAACAACTTTGCCGACATGTCCAGGGCCTCTTGAGCTCTAATCTTTTGAATCATTTGGGACTTTGTCCAAAGCCTTACTGAAGTTCATTTAAGTCATATCTACTATCTTGGCCTCAACAATACATTTTGTTACTGTAATGATCTCTTGGAGAGATAAAGAGTAATTCTGGTTGATAAATTTGATTGACTTCATCACACAGGATATACCCTTGTTAAATCCATGTTAGCTCTCTGATTAGTCCCTCCTTTCTAAGTGGTCATTAACCCTCTCCTTAAGTTTCCTCCACAGATGTCAGGCTCACAAGTCCAGTTACCAGGTTTTTCACTACTCCCTTTCTTAAAAAGTATGGCCACATTTCCCATTCTTTAGTCATCTGATGCTTCACGTCCTGCCAAGGTTTAAAAAAAAATTTCAACCCGACCCTTCATATTCTGTTCCCTTGCTTCCCATAGCAGCTAAGGGAATAATCCACCTAAGACTGCTTAGGCATCAAGAGTAACTCTTTGTTTATGGAGACCAACACTGGGTTTCACCTACCTCTTCATGAAATTCTCTAACTACAAAGTCTGTTCCACTGTTAATACTAATTTGAAAAAAAGCTATTTTCTGCACCTTTTGTCTCCATGCCCAGATTACCCCTGCTGCCCCTACCCTGGGTTTTTTAATGCTTTTGAATTTACCTTAATCATGTCGTCAGAGATTTCTCGTGACCTCTTTTAGCCTTCCTAATTTCCTTTTCAAGTGCCCCCCTGCTTTTTATGCTTTAACTATCACTTAATTTCCTTTTTTTTAATCCACACTCAGTTCTCTCATTATCTAGGATGTCTTGTACATGTTCCAGAAGGAAGCCCTTGTAGCCAGGCTTATGCCTTTCACTGAACCTATTTGTCCTTCCTGTACTATTCATCAAGTAGTGCAGGAATTTGGGTATTAAATCAGAACTTTCCTCCTTTAGTTGCTGCCTGTCTTGTCAATTTTGCACTTCATCTATTCATTTAAATACAGTGTACACAAAATGATATAAATTCATTTATTAATTCAAACTAGCCTCAAATATTTCTGCTACTTCTTCTACAAAACTATTTAACACCTTAATCAATGTCATCTGCTTCTAGAAACTATAATATATTGAATTGTAAATAGCTATTCTTTTATTCTGTCCAAGGATCCAAAAACACTTTCTATGGCATATTCAGCAGTTGGAAAAGTGTCCAGGTAAAAATTTTCTGTGTTTATTTGAGATTTTTAATGCCTGAAGTGTTTATAAATAGGTAATATTTAAGTATTTATAAATTATTAGTAAACATGTCACTTTTAAAAGTACAAATTATTACGTATTTAGAAATAAGTTTTTGAAGTATAAGTATTCAGAATTTGTGAGCAAGCATGTCTCCAGCAATGCATGGTTTAACAAACTAATGTACTTTTCAGTTTTTACATAAGCCTTTGTGCTCATTTTATAGATTACTGGATCTTAAAAGTAACAAGTAGAAACAATAAAGGTTTTTGTTTGAAACTTGTTGCCTTCGCAGAGTAATCAGTAATTAGAGAAGTTTTAAGCCTGTGACACAAATAATCAAAAAGGCAGAGGAGATATGAGAATAAATGCTACTCAGTGATTAATGATGCTTATTTAACACTAACTTTTAAAAGGAACAGAGACTAATAACAGGTAAATGGGTAAAAATTTGCTGGACTTTGGGTAAAATGTAAGCTTAATTTGGACAACTATGATGGCAAAATTTAGTAGGTCAAATACGATGGCAGAATATAGTAGGTCAAATATGGCAGAATATAGCATTAATGGCAAGACTCTTGGCAGTGTGGAGGATCAGAGAGATCGTGGGGTCCAAGTCCATAGGACACTCAAAGCTACTATGTAGATTGACTCTGTGGTTAAGAAGGCATACTATGCATTAGCCTTCATCAATCGTGGGATTGAGTTTAAGAGCCGAGAGGTAATGTTGCAGCTATACAGGACCCTGGTCAGTCCCCACTTGGAGTACTGCACTCAATTCTGGTCGCCTCACTACAGGAAGGATGTGGAAACCATAGAAAGGGTGCAGAGGAGATTTACAAGGATGTTGGCTGAACTGGGGAGCATGCCTTATGAGAATAGGTTGAGTGAACTCGGCTTTTTCTCCTTGGAGCGACAGAGGATGTGAGGTGACCTGATAAAGGTGTACAAGATAATGAGAGGCATTGATCATGTGGATAGAGGCTTTTACCCAGGGCTGAAATGGCTTGCACAAGAAGGCATAGTTTTAAGGTGCTTGGAAGTAGGTACAGAGGAGATGTTAGGGGTAAGTTTTTTATGCGGAGAGTGGTAAGTGCTTGGAATGGGCTGCCGGCGGCAGCGATGGAGGCAGAAACAACAGGGTCTTTTAAGAGACTCCTGGATGGATACATAGAGCTTAGAAAAATAGAGGGCTATGGGTAAGCCTAGGTAGTTCTAAGGTAAGGACGTGTTGGCACAGCTTTGTGGGCTGAAGGGCCCAAATTATGCTGTAGGTTTTCTGTTTCTAACTCTGTCACTGGCACAATTTGCCAAATCTGATTCAGTTCTGTGAAAGGTATGATGCACTTTGTCCTTTGTATATCTAAAACCCATTGGAAGCAGTTTGGAGGGAACTATGTTGCAATAAAAACAATTAAATGTACAGTTTAATAAACTAGACTTTACAACGTGAAATGTCTTTAACATGTTTTACCTTGCTTTACCATGCTATCTCAATACTGAGAGTACATTCTCCAATCTGTACTGAGTTTTTCATCTATAGTCTATTTTGGCCAGCAGCAAATTGAGATCCTTCATAGTCCTATGTTCTTGTGCAGAAGCTAAAAGGCCAGTTGGCTGGTTTTGCTAGAGAATAGTTCCCATAGTTCCCGCTGAAGGGCTTGCCAGGACTTAACATAGATAGTTTTCCATGTGTTTTCAACTAGAATCACAGTGACATTGGAACGCAAGAGACAATTGGAGCAGTATGTGATTATGTACTATAATATTACTTGTAAAACAACAGGGTGGTGATGACAACTGATAAAAAATTAAGAGGGAAATTAATTAATGCAAGCAATTTGAAGGAACATATTCACCTTGAATATACACTTAGAGCGTTCCCATTCAGTGTTGTAAATTTTCCATTTCAAAAGATAGTAAATATGGTATATGAATATTGGAACATTGTATTTTCACTAAATTCTGTTTTGTTCTGCTCTACACATATTTAGCCGTTTACCACAACTTTTTACAAAAGATTTAGCACTTGTGCAGCAGTTTTTTGAAGCCATGTGCAAGGTAAGTGAACATTCTCAAAAAAACAAATTATTTTATAGTGTTGTGTCTGGGGATGTTTCTAAAATATTTCTGCACCAATAAAACAGTGTTTTACTTGCTTCATTATTAGGAAAATCCCGATATCAGACTTTCTATTCAGGAAGCATTGTCTATGATGGTGGGAGCCTACTGTTCATTGCAAGGAGCTTCAGTTACATTAATGGAAGCTTTGGTTGCAGCATACCTGGAGAAGGTATGTAATAATTTATACATCAATCTATTAATATATGATGAGAAAGAATGTCATTGTAAATTCTGCAAATTATGTTAGAGCAATGCAACAATGGGAAAAATGCTTTTTTTTAAAGTTTTTCATTTTAGGGAGAATATTAAAGCATTCTTAAACACATGGTGTGTGTTGCAAAAACATTATGCATTAATAGCATGCTATAATAATAATTAGAGGTGGTCATTAATTATGGATTCATTTCTCATAATTTTTGTCATTAGGCTATGTTGTAATGGTTTCAAATGTTATTACGAAAGGGTTAAAATTTATGACTGTCCCTTCCTGAAAAAGAAACATAGAAGACCTAGTATAGAAGCAAGCATCAACATTTTATCAATTACTGTTGTACTTCTAAAAGTGATATCCTGCTAAAGCAAATTGGACCCTAACAGAAAACTATCCTTTGGAATATATGGAAGCAAAATAACTATAGGTCAAATACTACTAAATTTTTATTTAAGATATTATAGGTAAGTTTTATCCATAGTAAAGAATCTCGCAGAATCCTATTCTTATCTTTTCAGCCAGAAGTGCAAGTACGGCAGGTTGCTGTGAAATTTGCCAGCACGGTGTTTGCCTCGGACCATATACCATCCAGATACATGTTGTTACTTGCTGCTGGAGATCCGTAAGTATTCTGTTAGAGTAGCGAAAAGAGACAAAATTCCTCTCTGGAAAGATAATAACTGGTGGGGGGAAAAAAAGCTTGTTTAAAGGGCAAAATTTTAGAGAGATTGTAATGTTTTGGAAATAAATTCTAATGCACGGGGTCTAAAGTCATGATTAAAATTTGGGTGCATAAGAAGTCAGTGTTAGGATGCATTCTGGAATTAAGGTATATCGCAAAATATTAACTTTAGCAACCAATCTTTAGACCTGAACATGAATTGTAGATCAAGCCAGACAATGCTGATTATCATTCATTTTGGGTATTTCGACTGTGGGTGTGAAAAGGAGATGTAATTCGAAGGAAGCATTGTAGACACATTGCAACCATGGAATTGTCCTGCTGCCACCTTTGATCCTTAGCACATAAAATGTCAAGTAATACTGAGTCAAACAGGTCTTTTCCTCTAAGAGTGTCTCATGTTATTGTATAAAATATTAGCTTCAGTGTCTTTGTTCATGTTACAACATTGGAATTGAAGGAGCTCAAAGATCTCAATGCCATGGGATCAGAGAAGGTTATTCAGATGAGGAGGGAAAGAACATGGAATATTTTGAATACCAAGAAGTGAATTTAAAACCACATATCAGAAACTGTTGTAGATGTGTAAACACTAGGATGTTAGGTGAGTGGGAGAGACTTGGTGCAAGTTAGGTTAGGGTCACCAGATTTTGAATATTCAGGAATTATATCCACTGAGGATATATACAAGCTTAAGTTTGTCAAAAATATAGTAACTTGTCAACATCCTTTGCTATTCACTTTAGTTGTGTTTGAAATTTAAAAAATACTGTGACTCATTTGTAGACAAGGGCAAATGACAAGCAATTGTATGTTTGTAAGGTAAATATGAATGCTTGTAATAACTGCAATGGGAATGCTTAAGAGTTCAATATTTGATGATTGAATATCTAATGTTTAATTAGGAAAGAGGAAGTATATGGGGAAGCAAAACGTGTACTGAGGGCTCTACCAAATCAATCAACAGAAAAGGAAAGCACCCCTACAGTTTTGCCAGCATTTCCTGAAATGGTCCATTATATTCAAGATAAGGTATATTCTCTTCGTTTTATTGAGAGGCTTTATGTGAAATCCAATTACAGTAATCTAGCTGGTTCAGTGTTGTAGTTGTGAATGAACTACTCAGTGACTAGGACAGAAGAAGTAAAAGCTCTTTCTTCAGCAAGAGAAGCAGACTATTTATCTTGAAGACAATATGGAAAAGCTGGTACAGTGAGATTTTTTTACATTTTAGTTTCAATGGTATAATTATCTACTTTGACATTTAGAATTACATGTGTACAATGGAAGCACACCTCAACAGAAAGAACACCTTTGAATGTTCAAATACCAGTGAGCAGCCCAAAGGGTTCTGAGCAGAAACAAAATGCAGACCTTCAAAATATAGTTCTCACCCTGTAGTTTCAATGAGGGCCAGTAAATACTGTATAAGCATTCATTCCTTGTGTTGTTAAAATAGTGATGAATCAGAATGTCCCAGACCAGTTCCAGTGGCCTTCAAGTAATGATGTACATCTCAGGTAGCCTCTGGCAACCATATGCAGCACTTGGCTTAAACCTAGCAGAACTGTTTCTACTGACAGGAGAATGGGCAAAGACAGGTCATTGGTGACTTCAGACCTGTTGCTTCGGGCAGATGAGGCTCATCAGCTGTGGCTGGCAGCTCATCTAGGAGAAGGAAAACTCTTATCTCAACTCTCTGCTGCCCTGTGGCTATACCCACTCATGGGAAAGGCTTCAGGAGTAAACACTGAGCAAAAATCTGGAGGTAGAGTCCCTAGGGCAGTCCTGTGTTGAGTTCAAGGCCAACTGGCAACTCCTTTGAAACCACTGGTACCAACCTGTATCAGACTCTGCAGTTTCTTTGGATTCATCAGCTGCAAGGAGAGAGGGAGCCAGCTGCGTGGGAAACAACTTGCTGTCCATATCCTTAAGACTATAAAGCATGGGAACAGAATTAGGCCATTTGGCCCATGAAGTCTGCCCTGCCATTCAATCATGGCTGATCTTTTCTCCCCTTCCTCAGCCCCACTTCCCAGCCTTCTCCCCATAACCTATGATGCTGTGTCCAATCAAGAACCTATCAAACTCTGCCTTAAATACACCCAATGACCTGGCCTCCACACTGTCTGTGGCAAAATTCACCACCCTCTGGCTAAAGAAATTTCTTCGTCTCTGTTTTAAATGGACACCCCTCTATCCTGATGCTGTGCCCTCTTGTCCTAGACTCCCCCACCATGGGAAACAATTTTTCCATATTTGCTCTGTGGAAAGGTTTCAATGAGATCCCCGCTCTTCCTTCTAAATTCCAGTGACTACAGACCCAGAGCTATCAAACATTCCTCGTTTGATAACCCTTTCATTCCTGGAATCATCCTTGTGAACCTCCTCTGAACCCTCTCCAATGCCAGCATATCTTTTCTTAGATGAGGAGCCCAACACTGTTCACAATACTCAAAGTGAGGCCTCGCCAGTATCTTATAAAACTTCAGCATCACATCCCTGCTCTTGTATGCTAAGCCCCTTGAAATGAATGCTAAAATGGCATTTGCCTTCCTCACCACTGACAACCTGCAAGTTAACCTTCAGGTTGTTCTGCACAAGGACTTCCAAGTTCCTCTGCATCTCAGATTCCTGGATTTTCTCCCCGTTTAGAAAATAGTCTGCACATTTATTTCTACTACCAAAGTGCATGACCATGCATTTTCCAACATTATATTTCATTTGCCACTCTCTTGCCCATTCTCATAATCTGTCTGTCCTTCTGCATCCTACCTGTTTCCTCAACACTGACCCTCCATCAATCTTCGTATCACCTGCAAACTTGGCAACAAAACCATCTATTCTCTCATATAAATCATTGATATACAGCACAAAAATAAGCGGTCCCAACACCAACCCCAGTGAAACACCACGAGTTACTGGCAGCCAACCAGAAAAGGATCCTTTTATTCCCACTTGCTGCCTCCTGCCAATCAGCCAATACTCTAACCATTCGGTAACTTTTCTGGACTCTTAACTTATAAACAGTCTCATGTGTGGCACCTTGTCAAAGGCCTTCTGAAAGTCCAAATATACAACATCCACTGCATCCCCTTTATCTGCTCTATGTGTAATCTCCTCAAAGAATTCCAGCAGCTTCATCGGACAAAATTTTTCTTGAAGGAAAGCACACTGACTTTGTCCTGTCTTGTCCTGTGTCACCAAGTACTCCATCACCTTGTCCTTAATAATTGAATCCAACATCTTCCCAACCACTGAGGTCAGGCTATTATGTCTATAATTTCCTTTCTGCTGCCTTCCTCCTTTCTTAAAGCGTGGAGTGACATTTGCAATTTTCCAGTCCTCTAGCATCATGCCCAAGTCCATATGAGTTTTGAAAAATCACTAATACCTCCACAATCTCGACTGGTACCTCATTCAGAACCCTAAGGTGCAGTTCATCTGGCCTGGTTGACATGTACCCTTAGGTCTTTCAGCTTTTTGAGCACCTTCTCCTTTGTAATAGTAACTGTGCTCACTTCTCTTCCTTGACACCCTTCAACATCTGGCAATTGTTCATGATATAACTTAACAATCTGGAAGAAGAGACCGAGTATAGTGCACCTAAGTTTGCTGATGATACTGAATTGAGTGGAAAAGCAAATTATGCAGAAGATACAGAGATTCTGCAGAGAGATATAAGTAGTTTTAAGTGAGTGGGCAAAGATCTGGCTGATGCAGTGCAATGTTGATAAATGTGAGGTTATGCATTTTGGAAAGAAAAATGGAAGAGCAGATTATTATTTAAATAGTGAATATTTGCAACATGCTGTTGTGCAAAGGGACTTGGGAGTACTTGTGCATGAATCATAAAAGGTTGGCTTGCAGGTATAGCAGGCTATCAAGAAGGTAAATGAAATGTTGGCCTTCGTTGCTAGAGGGTTTGAATTTAAGAGCAGGGAGGTTATGCTGCAACTGTACAGGATACTGGTGAGGCTTACCTGGATTACTGCATGTAGTTCTGGTCTCCTTACTTGAGGAAGGATATACTGGCTTTGGAGGAGGTTCACAAGATGAGGGGGTTAGACTATGAGGAGAGATTGGGTCACCGGGGACTGTACTCGCTGGAGTTCAGAAGAATGAGAGGGGATCTTATAGAAATATATAAAATTTATGAAAGGGATAGATAAGAAAAGGCAGGAAAGTTCTTTCCACTGATAGCTGAGACTAAAACTCGTGGACATAGCCTCAATATTCAGGGCAGTAGATTTTCACAGAAGGTGATGAATCAGTGGAATTCTCTGCCCAATGAAGCAGTGGAGGCTACCTCAGTAAATATATTTCAGACAAGATTGGATATATTTTTGCATAGTATGGGGTATTAAGGGTTATGGGAAAAAGACAGGTAGATGGAGATGAGTCCAGGGCCAGATCGGCCATGATCTTATTGAATGGCGGAGCAGGCTCAACAGGCCAGATGGCCTACTCCTGCTTCTGTTTGTTAAGTTCTTATGTTCCTTTACTCCACTGAAATACTATTATGTCAGACTTTACTTTCCGATCAAATTTCAAGTGAATTTAATCATTTTGTGATCTCGTAAAGGTACTTTTAACTTAAGCTCCCTAATCATCTCCAGTTCACTGCATAACACCCAATCCAGTAAACTGATGTCTTAGTAGGCGCAACAACATACTGCTCTGAAAAGCCATCTTTTAGGCATTCAACAAACTCACTCTCTTTCCAACCTGATTTTCCCAATCGACCTGCATGTTGAAATCTCCCATGTCTATCATAACATTGCCCTTTTTACACGCCTTTTCTATTTCCTGTTGTAATCTGTGACCCACATCCCAGCTACTGTTGGGAGGCCTGTATATAACTGCCTTTGGGTCCTTTTACCCTTGCAATTTCTTCACTCAACCCACAAGGGTACAGCATCTTCTAATCCTATGTCACATCTTACTGCTGATTTGATGCCATTCTTTACTAGCAGAGCCACGCCACCCCCTCTTCCAAGCTTTCTATCCCTCTGATACAATGTGTAACTGTGGACATTCAGCTCCCAACTACAACCATCCTTCAGCCACGATTCAGTGATGGCCACAACATCATATCTGACAATCCGTAATAGTGCAACAAGATCATCCACCTTATTTCTTATACTCCATGCACTGAGATACAACACTTTTGAGTGCTGCATTTGCTACCCTTTTTGATTCTGCATACATAATGCACTGATACACACCCTGCTGGCTTCAATTATGTCCTATCATCTGTCTGTCCTTCCTGATAGTGTGACAGCATGCTATCTTTGCTTCTTTAACATCTATCCTATCCCATCATGAGTCCCTTCACTCCAGTTCCCACCCTGACATGTAGATCATATAGGATGCAGCATCCATGGTCAAACCCAACCATGGGTGGGGGGGGGGGGGTCATAAAGTAATGATGGATGATAGTTTGTTGGGTAGGGGTTGATCTGAAGGAAATAGTAATCTGCAAGGAAAGGAGGACAGGAACTGGAGCTTCATTGAGCAGAAAATGAACATTGGAACTGAGGATGTAGTGAGTAGCGGGGGGTAGGGAACACAGCAAACATAACCTGGATGTCAAATAATCAGATAGCAGATTATCTGAATTTTACTGTATACAATAAATCAGCCTTTCTTAACTTTTTTACTCTGGAGGAATCCTTGAAATAATTTTCAGATTTCAAGGAATCCCTGCATAAGAATTATTATATCTAGAGCTCACAGTACTTTAGTATGATCAGTAAGTTATAGATGTAATAATCTAAAAATAATTGTTAATGCTCTTTTGAGTAGAGAATGAATTTTAGCTGATCTTTTTTGAAAAAGAATAGGTATTTAAGCTTAGCTTACCTTTCCTGAAATTACTAATTTTTCTCTTTCATAAATTTTTTAAAACATTAGGCAAACATAATAAATTCCATGAAGGTCATATTTGTGCAGGTGTTGCTGCACAGTAGAACAGTGCACCACCACTCCAGAGTCTGCTAAATCTTCCTGAAGGTCTTTTGCAGTCAAATGGGGGTTTTGATTTTCCTTTCTAGCAATCCTACGAGCAGTTCTCTCGGAAAGTTTTCTTGGTCTTCCAGACCTCAACTTGACCTCCACCATTCCTGTTAACTGCCATTTCTTAATTACATTATGAACTGAGGACTGGCTACCTGAAAACACTTTGCTATCTTCTTATCACCTTCTCCTGCTTTGTGGGCATCATTTATTTTAATTTTCAGTGTGAAGCAGCTGCTTAGAGGAGCCCATGGCTGCTGATTGTTGGGACAAGGTTTGAGGAGTCAGGGTATTTATAAAGCTTTGAAATTTGCATCACCTGGCCTTTTCTAATGATGACTGTGAACAAGCCATAGCCCTAACCAGCTAATTAAGGTCTGAGATCTTGGTAAAAGTTATCTGAGAGCACAAATCTCTAGGGCTGCCCAAACTTTTGCACAGTGCTCCTTTCCTTTTTTTTCACTCTAAAATTGTACAAAACGAAAATAATACACTAATCCTGCTTAAAATTTTGAAAGAATGTTTCATCTTTAACTTTATGACTTTTGGAGGTAGTTCATCTTCTACTCACTTAACTATTCACAGTAACACAAATTTTGACCGGGGTGCCCAAGCTTTAGCATGCCACTGTAATTCTTCATCACTAACCTTATCAGAATTGTCCATAGACCTAGAATCCTCCTCTTCCATCACACACCTCCTCTTCAAAAATCACCACATTGAGTCATCTTCAGAATGAAAATTTCCCTCCAATTTTCTACACCACTAGAATTTTTTGCTCCCGTAAGTCAGTCAGTGGCATGAAAGGGGAAGTTGGGGCAGGTAATTCAGGAGAGAGAGATTGACATCACAGCACAAGTTGGGCGAGTGTTCAGTAAATGCACTTCACACCCCTCATCAGCGTACTGTCCTCTCCTCTATGCAATACAGTGCTCACCAATTATCAACTGCCTCCCCTATCTTGCGTTTAAAAACTGAGAATAAACATGCTCCTAATGCACACTGCCACACTGGGCTGAGAGAAATTGCTAACAGGACTGCTTGGTCACTAACCACCACTGCGAGCGCTAGCATCGTGTGTTGCATGAAGTTCAAAAATCACATTCTCTCCTGGAACCCCAGATGAAAAATCCTGCAGTAAATGGTCGTCACAGACTCAATGGAATGAAAGGCCAGTTTGCATTTTGTATGATTCCATCTGTCTTTGGTGAAGTTAGTAACGGAAATTAAGAATGCGTGACAAATTATCATTGTAATAAACAGGTATACAGTCTAGTTCCCCATACGCTTCACTTAATTCACATTATTTATTTCAAAAGGTTATATGAAATGCTCAATAGTTTGCATCTTGTTGATGATTATCTGTTCACGTATATCCTAATTTTTTGAATGCTTAACTCTTGCCCATATGTGCAAATTTGATTTATCAGCATTTATATCAATAATTTAAACCTGATGCAAAATAATTTAGTTGGATATGCTGCATTTACAATCCAAGCCACTTCTGAGAGTCATTCTTAAAGAAATGTGTTTTATTTTAGCTCCACATGACCAGATAGTGATATTTTTAGTCATAATTAAAAACATAGACCATTATCCTTGCTCAACCCTCATCCAATCTTCTCCTATCTCTTCAGAGCTTTATTGCTTCCTCAATCATCTGTTGCTATTACAGTCAGTGCCATCCCTTGCCATACCTTCTGTGCTCGCTTCTATCTTTCCAAACTTAAGCCCACTAGTACTGTACATCATCACTATGCCATGATAAATCTGTATTGACTTTATGAAGATTCCTGTCAACTAATACTTCAGCTTATTGTTATCTGGTATTAAATTAGGGCAGACCAATGTGGTATTCATTTTATAATGACTAGTGGAGTACAGTTGACTTCTCCCTATAGATGCTGCGTGGCCTGCTGTGTTCCACCGGCATTTGGTGTGTGTTGCTTGAATTTCCAGCATCTTTAGATTCCCTCGTGTTTGAGTATTTTACTGTTTTAATGTAACAAACCAATTCCTGTTTGGATTACTGAAACAAACCTATTTGGACAGAATGATATTCTAGAGCTTAATGTGAACCTGTATCTGGATCTAAATGTGGACAGCCTACAGAGCATAACGTGTTCCTTGTTTATCTGCCCGTGGTCCAGGACTTGTCATCGTATCTCTAAGTGATCTCTTAAGTTTTATATAGTTGTTACATTAGTAGGACTGTTTCATGTAGCTCTATTCAAAAAAATTCTTTTTAGTTCCCTGATCTTTATGACACATAGCTTCTGTCACGGTTTTAAATGCAGTTATATCATCCTATCTTCTAAATTTAGTCTAAGAAATGCGTCTTAATTTTTTCTTTCTTCTCAGGCTTCTCAAAGGATAAAAACTTCAGCAAAGTATATTACTGGAACACACACCCTGCCATTTAACCCAGCTACCTATACCGAGGTAAGGAATTTTGAAATGATGGAAACTGGTTTCCCATTCTGCAATGTCCCCTAGCGTGAGTATCTAATATAGAAAAAAATGTAGAGGGCAAATTGAACAGTAGATTGAATTGAAGAAATGAAAGAACGTGATGGCAAAAGAAAACTGGGTGCTTACTGTGAAGCATTTCTAGATAAAAATGCTATTGCAGTCAAGTTCACAACATAAGGAACAGAATCTTTATCTGTTCATTAGCCAATTGTTTCAATTAATTTGCAATTATTTGTGATGTTAGAATACTGTTCTTTTTGTTCAGTGGGAGCTGTGGAACTATTCACGATAGTTAAGATTAGCATTGTATAATTTATAGTGGTCCATACTTACTTTAGATTTAGGAGAGAGAATATTTTTATACACTGGAGAAGACTAGAATTTGTACCACAAAGCCTAAAAATCATATTATTTATTGCAAGTACAATTTTAAATTTTAAGAGTACAAAGTTTATATGTGTCTGTCCGAATAAAAGATGAAGATTACAGGTTTAGGGAGCCTTGGCTTTTAAGAGAAATTGAGGCCCTGGCTAAGAAAAAAAAAGAGGTATTGGCAGCTAAGAGCAACTGAGGTACTTCCAGAGATTAAGAAATGCAAGAGAACACTTAAAAAAGAAGTCAGGAGAGTTAAAAGAAAGCATGAGGTTTCCCTAGCAGACAAGGTGAAGGAGAATCCTAAGGGATTCTACAGATACATTAAGAGGAAAAGGATTGAAGGGACAAACTTGGTCCTCTGGAAGATCAGAATAGTAATCTATGCATGGAGCCAAAAGAAATGGGGGAGGAACCTTAAGTGGATTTTTCTGCATCTGTATTTACTCGGGAGACAGATACAGTCTATAGAAGTGAAGCAAAGCTATAGCAAGAAGCCTATTCAGATTACAGAGGAGGAGGTGTTCCCTCAAATCCAGTGTGAGGCAAGTGCAGAAATTGCAGGGGCCCTAGCAGAGGTATTTAAATCATCCTTAGTGACAGATGAGGTGCCGGAGGATTGGAGGATAGCTAATGTTATTCCTTATTTTAAAAAAGGCTCTAAAAATAAATCAAGAAATTATAAGCTGACATCAGTAGTGGGAAAGTGATTGGATGGAATGCTAAGGGAGGGAATATATGAGTATTTGGATAGATAGGGACTGATTAGGGATAGTCAGCATTGCTTTGTACGTGGTAGGTCATGGTCTACCAGTTTTTTGAGGGAGTTATAAGGAAAGTTGATGAAGGCAAGGTGGTGTATGTTGTCTACATGGACTTTAGTAAGGCACTTAACAAGGTCCTGCATGGAGATTGGTCAGAAAGGTTGAGTCATTCGGCATTCAAGATGAGGTAGTAAATTAGATTAAATATTGTCTTCGTGGGAAAAGCCATACAGTGGTACTAGACGTTTACCTCTCTAACTGGAGGCCTGTGACTAGTGCAGTGCTGCAGGGATCGATGCTTGTTTGTTGTGTGTCATTGGTATCAACAGTCTGTATAATAATGTGGTTAACTGGATCGGCATATTTGTGGATGACGCCAAGATTGGGAGTGTGGTGAACAGCAAGGAAGATTATCAGATCTTGGAGCAGCTGGAAAAATGAGCTGAAAAATGGCAGATGGAATTTAATGCAGACAAGTGCAAGTTCTTGCACTTCAGCAGGATCAACCAAGGTAGGTTTTACATAATGAACAGTAGGGTACTGAGGAGTGTGGTAGAACAAGATGAACATGTGGGGAAACCTCTTCACTCAGGGTCGTGAGGATGTGGAACGAGTTGCCAGCTCAAGTGGTGCATGTGAGCTCAATTTCAATGTTTAAGAGAAGTTTGGATAGGTACATGGATGGGAGGGGTTTGTAAGGCTATGGTCCGGATGGAAGTCAAATGGGACTAGGCAGTGTAAATAGTCTGGCATGGACTACATGGGCCAAATGGCCTGTTTCGTGCTGTACTTTTCTATGACTCTGTAAACAAAGATTTGCAATTTGGGAGAGCCACAGAAAAATGTTTGTATTCTAAAACATTATTTATTTACTATTCATGAAGTGCTTGCTTCCTTGAGCAATATTCTCCCATAACAGTGTATTAATGTTCTCATTCAAGTTTACTTTCAAAATGATTACATCCCCCTTTGTATTTCTCTCCAAATTGCACAGTAACTATTTTTTTACTGTTCGGGTTGACTTTATGTAGAAAATAAATATATTTTTGTTCTGCTTAATTCATATACTGTATATTGTTTATGAAAGCCCTTGTACAATGGGAGTCATGCTACTCTTAATTTTGGAGTTTGAACTGAGTATTTTAATATTTACTATGGGACAGATTTGCTTAGTATATTTTTGCTGGGGTTTGCTTTGTTTTTTCATTCAGCTTTTTCAATAGTTTCCAAAGATAATCCTTTCTCAAGTTATTATAAAATCTTTGTTTTAAGTTATTTCATGTTGTTTATCAAAGATTTTTCCACCTTGACAATGCAAACTTGCAGGCAAGTGAACTCCTAAGCTAACCTGACTTCTGCACACAGTGAGCTGAAATATCCTGTACAGAATAGTTTCACATTGATTTGACGGTGCTTTCCAGTCTGGCTTGTAAAGTGTGAAGATTCCATTGGAAACCACCCTTCTGCACCCCCCCCCCCCCCAACTTCCCACCTTCCAGCCATCTTAAACCTATTCCATTTCCATTTAAGTGCTTAAAGTATTCTTCTGCTCCCATGTCTTAGCATTCAAACTTAACAAAAAAAGGCTTTACTCGGTATTTGTCCAAACACATTTGTAGAGGAGATAGTTTAAACTCCACCCAAGTGGAGTCAAGCAAGATTCTGTCCAGTTGAAATATAAACACCAGTCACTGATAAAACTCCTTTAATTCATAGAGTAATTGAGTCAAAGAAAAATATAGCACAGATACATGCCCTTTGGCCCAACCAGTCCATGCCAAACACAGTGCCCACCCAGCTCGCACCACTTTCTTATTTTCAGCCTTTATTCCTCTCCCTGCCCCTCCGTGTATCTATCCAAGTGTATCTTAAATAATTCCATCATACCTGCATCAACCACTTGTTCCATGTACTTACCACCCCGTGTGAAAAGGTTGTCCTTCAGTTCTTTTTAAATCTTTCGCCTCTCACACTAAATTTATGCTATTAATTTTGGACTCCCTTTACACCCAGGAAAAGACTGCACTTTATTTATGTCCCTCATAATTTTAAACATTTCTATAAGGTTTCCCCTCTTTCTCCTATTTTCCAAGGGTAAAGATCTACCCTGGCTAATTTCTTTTTCTAACCCAGACCCACTCATCCTGGTAACATCAGCATAAATCTCTTTATGCACTCTTTCCAGTTTAACCACTTATCCTATAACAGGCATGACCAAATGTACTCCTATGACCAAAACTGTATACAGTGCTCCAAGTTTGGTCTCATCAACGACTTTACAACTGCAAGATAATCTCCAGCTTGACTGTGACTTTTTCACCAAGCTGTCTGCCTGTGACTTTGCTTTTAATGAACTGTACACTTGTACTCCTAAGTCCCTTTGTTCCATTACACTTCCTAATGCCTTACATTGTATAACTCCTTCACTGCTTGAATTTTCCAAACTGCATCACCTCAGTTATCTGTACTGAAATCAGTTTGTCTCTTCTCACCCACTCTGCCCTGTAATTTATGATATTCTTCACTTTCATCACACTTAATTTTGTATCATCAGTAGATTTACTGATCAAGCCTTGTGAATTCAAAATCATTAATATAAATAACAAGTGTTCTAACACCAACCCCAGCAACACAACACTAGTCATCAGCCTCCAATCCAAGAAACAATCTTCAATGTCCACCCTCTGCTTCCGAGCTCTGAGCCAATTTTGAATCCATCTAACTAGTTCTCTTTGAATTCCATGGGATCTAATGTTGCAGACCAGCCTATCATGCATGACCTTGTCGAAAGCCTTGCTAAAGTCCACGTAGGTACATCCAGTGCCCTACCCTTATCTACCTTCCCTGGTTCTTTTAAAAAAAATCTAAAATGTTTGTAAAGCACACCTCCTAAGCATAAAGCCACGCTGACTTCTAATCAGAATCTGTTTAACCAAATGTTCATAAATCCTGCCAGCAGAATCTCCTGTAGTAACTTTCCTACCATTGTTGTTAGGCTAAGTGGCCTGGAGTTCCCTAGCTTGTTATTTTTAAACAAAGGAACAGCATTCCATTTTTCAGGAACTTCACCTGCGGGCAATGGTGAAGCAAATATTTCCACAGGAGCCTCTGCAATTTCCTATCCAGTCTCTCACAGAGTCTAAGGATGCACTTGGTAGGATTCTGTGCTTTTATGTACCTTAATGCAAAGTAAGGCTGTAGATACCTCCTCCCTAGTAATATGTATATCCTCCAATACATGTCAACTTGTTTCAATCATCTCTTGAGCAGCCATGATTTTTCTCCTCAGTAAACACATAGGAGAAATAAGAACGTAAAAAGTAGGAGCAAGAGAAGGCCATCTAGCTTGTCGAGCCAGTTCCGCTGTTCAATAAGATCATGGCTGATCTGACCATGGACTCATCACCACCTACCTACCTTTTCCCATAACTGTATTTGTTAAAAATCCCACCCTCCTTATGTGGCTCAAGATATGGGTGCCCTGCTGACTTTTTTTGTGTAACTGCTTTCTCCCTAGCCACCCTTTTACTCTTAATATAGCTGTGGAATCTTTTGGCATTTTCCTTAACTATCTCATTTCCTCCTTTTGCCCTCTTAAGAAAATAAGATGATCATGAAGGTATTCAGTCGATCCCAACTTCCTAAACCTATACATCTTTTTTCTTGAGCAGAGCTTAATTATCTCTTATCAGCCCTACCTCTTCCCAACTTGTCACTTGTAAAAATGCCATCCTTATTTTCTCCATCTCAATTCCTCCGTCTCCGCCGCAACTGCTCTCAGGATGAGGCTTTTTTCCAGAAGTAGTGAGATGTCTTCCTTCAAAGAAAGGGGCTTCCCTTCCTCCACCATCAGGGCTGCCCTCATCTTCATCTCCTCCATTTCATGCATGTCTGCTCTTACCCCATCCACCTGCCACCCCACCAGGGGCATGGTTCCTCTTGTCCTCATCTACCACCCCACCAGCCTCTCCGTATCCAGCACACAATTCTCCGTAACTTCCGCCTTCTCTGACAACATTCCACCACCAAGCAAATCTCCCCTCCCCCCCCACCCCCAGTACTTTCCACTTTCTGCAGGGATTGGTCCCTACGTGGCTCCCTTGTCCATTCGTCTCAACCGACTGATCTCCTTCCTGGCAATTACTCTTGCAAGCGGAACAAGTGCCACACCTGCCCCTACTCACTACCATTCAGAACTCCAAACAGTTCACCTGTGAGTCTTTTGGGGTCATCTACTGTATCCAATGCTCCTGGTATATCGGTGAGACCTGACGTAGATTGTGGGACCACTTCACCAAGCACCTATGCTCTGTCCACTAGAAAAAGTGGAATCTCTCAGTGCTCACTGGTTTCAATTCTACTTCCCATTCCTATTCTGACATGTCAGTCTATGGCCTCCTCTACTGCCAAATGAGGCCACACTCGGTCTAAAGGCGCAACATCTTGTATTCTTCCCAAATAGCCTCCAACCTGATGGAATGAACATTGATTTCTTGAACTTCAGAAAATTGGTTTCTTCCCCACCCCTCATCATTCCCCATTCTCATTTCCCTCTCTTAGCTTTCTCCTTACTTGCCCATACCTCCCTCTGGTGCTCCTTTCCCTTTTCTTCCTTCCATGGCCTTCTGTCCTCTCCTATCAGAGTTCCCCTTCTCCAGCCCTTTCTCTCTTTCACCAGTCGACTTCCAGCTCTTTACTTAAACCCTCCCCCTGTTCTGATTTCACCTATCACCTACTACCTTGTACTTCTTCCTCCCCTCCCCTCACCTTCTTACTGACTTCTCATCCCTTTTTTCCGGTACTGATGAAGGGTTTTAGCCTAAAACTGTTTACTCTTTTCCATAGATGCTGCCTGGCCTGCTGAGTTTCTCCAGCATTTTGTGTATTACTTTGACTTCCAGCATCTGCAGATTTTCTCTTGTTTCATAAGCTTGTCAGGTTTACCCTTGGCCCAAACAAGAACATGCTGTTCCTGGACACTTGCTTTCACACTCTTAAAAGCCTCCCACTTGCTGTTCATTTTTCCCTTGACCCAATCAACCTCTGCTAGCTACTGCCTAATTTCCCCTGCTCCAGTTTAGAACCCAAACTTATGAACCTGTCCTGACCTTTTTGAATCACTATCTCAAAACAAGTAGAAGTATGATTACCAGAGCCAAAATGCTCCCTGCCTGCCAATTCTGCTACTTGCCATGAATATTTCATTCCCTTTTCTCAAACCTTTCCTCGGACAGGAGGTGCAGAAGAATTAGATCCTATGCCACCAGGTGCAGGAACAGTTATTACTCAATAAGCATCAGATTCTGGAACTGGTGCGGATAACTTCATTCAGCGCTACTCTGAACTGATTTACAATAACAATCAGAATAAAGTTATGAGCAGGTGTAGTTCAAGCAAATAGAGGTGCAAGGCCATGATGAGAGAAATTGTGAGGTCAAGAGTTCTTTTTATTGTACTAGTGAATTTCTCAATATTCTTATAATTGCAGGATAGCTGTCCTTGGTGATAAATGCATTGATAGCTTCTGCCCAGCTTGCGGGGTGGGGGGGGGGGGTGGAGAGAGAAAATGTCCAAGGTAGATGAAGTCTCTGTTTATCTTTACTGTTTTACTGAGCCAGTAAGAAGAGTAGGCAGAGCCCATGGATGGAAGGCTGGTTTGTGTGATGTGAACCAGGACTGTTTGTAGTGTCTTGCAGTTGTGGGCAGAGCATTTGCCATACCAAGTGTGATGCATCCAAATAGGATGTTTTCTATCGTGCATCAGTAAAAACTGAAGGTCAAAGCAGACTTGCAACATTTCTTTCTTTCTTTTTCAATCTTTTCATTATTATTATTAATATCAACATAATAAAATTGATACATAGATAATGGGATTACAAACATACACATTCCAACTGAACATGAAAGAATACATAAGCAATAGTTACAGTATAAATGAGTCTTCCCAAATAATGGACGATACAAGTAACCAATAAACAAAGCAAACCTAGGTATATCATAATATATATATTTAAAAAACAGAAAAAAGAAAAAGAAAAAAAATTATGCAAAAAAACCTAATCTAACAATCTAATAACCAATAAGAAAAAAAATGAAAAAAGAAAAAAGGGAAAAATAAAAAAATAAAAAAAGGGCTGTTTATAATATCCAACAAAAATACAAAATCATCAGTATCGTCAACTCCGATCCTCTCAACATATGTAAAATCGAAATTGGAAAAACAAATAGGCTTGGAACTGGGTCATATTACATCATATGAAAATATTGAATAAATGGTCTCCACATCTTTTCAAATTTAATAGAAGTATCAAATACAACACTTCTAATTTTTTTCTAAATTTAGACATAACATAGTTTGAGAAAACCAATGAAATACGGTAGGAGGATTAATTTCTTTGCAATTCAACAAAACGGATCTTCCAGCCATTAATGTAAGAAATGCAATCATTCGACAAGCAGAAGAGGATAAATGGAGTGAGTCCATCATTGGTAAACCAAAAATTGCAGTAATAGGATGAGGTTGTAAATCAATGTTCAATACCGTGGAAATAATATCAAAAATGTCTTTCCAATATTTTTTCAAAAGCGGACAAGACCAGAACATATGAGTTAAAGACGCTATCTCAGAATGACATCTGTCACAAATAGAATTTATATAGGAATAAAAATGAGCCAATTTATCCTTGGACATATGAGCTCTATGCACAACCTTAAACTGTATTAATGAGTGTTTAGCACATATAGATGATGTATTAACTAATTGAAGAATTTTATCCCAATTCTCAATAGGGATAGTAAGGTTAAGTTCTCTTTCCCAATCATTTTTAATCTTATAGAAGGGCTCTGAACGTATCTTCATAATTATATTGTAGAGTTTTGATATTATCCCTTTCTGAGAAGGATTTAGTTCAAACAAATTCTCCAAAATACCTGAAGACACAAGATTTGGAAAGGTAGGAAGTGCAATATTTAAGAAATTCCTAATCTGTAAATATCTAAAGAAATGAAATCTAGGCAAATTATATTTATTAGATAATTGTTCAAAAGACATAAAACAATTATCCAAAAATAAATCAGAAAATCGTAGTAATCCTTTAGTCTTCCAAGCTGAATAAGCTTGGTCTTTAATAGAAAGATAAAAAAAGCAATTGGATACAATAGGAATATTTAAAACAAACTGAGTCAACCCAAAAAATTTCCGAAATTGAAACCATGTACGTAAAGTATGTTTAACTATCGGGTTGTCAATTTGTTTCTGCAATTTAGAAAGAGCAAAGGGAAGAGAAGACCCTAAAACAGAACCCAATGAAAATCCTTGTACAGATTTAATTTCCAGATTCACCCAATGAGGGCTAAAAGATAAATCCCAATCCTTTAACCAACATATCAAATATCGGATATTGACTGCCCAATAATAAAATCTAAAATTAGGTAATGCCAATCCACCTTCCTTCCTTGCCTTCTGTAAATATTTTTTACCTAATCTAGGATTTTTATTCTGCCATATATATGAGGAAATTTTTGAATCAACATTAGCAAAAAAAGATTTCGGAATAAAAATTGGTACTGCTTGAAATATATATATATAAAAACTTGGGTAAAATAACCATCTTAATAGCATTAATCCGACCTATCAGAGATAAAGATACTGGTGACCACTTAGTAAACAAACATTTAATCTGATCGATTAGGGGTAAAAAATTAACCTTAAATAAGTCCTTATAGATTTTTGTGATTTTAATCCCTAAATAAATAAGAGTCATTAACTAAATTAAAAGGTAAATTTCCATAAATTGGAACCTGTCTATTTAAAGGAAACAATTCACTCTTATTAAGATTTAATTTATACCCGGAAAAATTACTAAATTGAGCCAACAAAGATATAACTGCAGGAATGGAGTTCTCAGGATTAGAAATAAATAATAATACATCATCTGCATATAATGACAGCTTATGTATATCCGTCCCATGATTAATGCCAAAAATGTTCTGTGATTCTCTGATAGCAATTGCCAAGGGTTCTAAAGCAATATCAAATAATAATGGACTAAGAGGACAGTCTTGTCTAGTACCCCGAAATAAACGAGAAAAGGGAGATCTTTGATTGTTAGTAAGCACCGAGGCTACTGGATATGATGTATCAGTTTAATCCAGGAAATGAATGTCGGACTAAAATTAAACTTCTCAAGCACAGTAGATAAGTATGGCCATTCAACTCTATCAAATGCTTTCTCCACATCTAATGAAATGACACATTCTGAAGTGCTATGTGAAGGAGTATAAACAATATTCAATAATCTCCTAACATTGAAAAAAGAATAGCGATTTTTAATAAAACCAGTTTGATCTTCTGAGATAATTTGAGGTAATACCTTTTCCAGCCTGGATGCCAGTAACTTGGAAAAGATCTCGGAATCTACATTCAATAAAGATATTGGTCTATAGGATGCAAAGTCAGTAGGGTCTTTATCTTTCTTCAATATTAAAGAAATGGAAGCTCTATAAAAAGATAGTGGCAGATTACCCAATCTAATTGCTTCTTCGAAAACCCTGCATAACCAAGGAGAAAGAGTAGCGGAAAAACATTTTAAAAAATTCTACTGTATACCCATCTGGACCTGGTGCTTTCCCAGAATTCATAGAGGAAATAACCCCTTTAATTTCTGCATCCGTAATAGGAGTTTCTAATATTGAAAGATCATCTGATAATAATTTTGGAAAATTCAATTTCCCAAGAAAATCATACATGGTATTATAATCATGAGGGAATTCAGAATGATACAGGGAGGAATAAAAATCTTGAAAAGATTTGTTGATCTCATCATGGTCAATTGTCAGATCCCCATTCTGCTGACGAATCTTAATAATTTGACGTTTAACCAAAGCATTCTTCAATTGGCTAGCTAACAGTTTACCTGATTTATCACTATGTATATAAAAATCAGATCTGGTTTTCATTAATTGATTTTCAATCGAAGATGTAAGTAATAAACTGTTCCATTTCAAGTTCAGCCCTTTGTTTGTAAAGCTCCTTACTAGGAGTAGTCGAATATTTCTTGTCAATCTCTTTAATTTTATCAGGCAATAAAAGAGTTTCCTTCTTAATGCGTTTTCTCAGACTAACAGAGTAGGAGATAATCTGTTCACGTACATATGCTTTAAGTGTCCCAAAGTGTTCTGCAAGAAATATCATCTGTGGAATTAGTTGAAAAGAAGAAATCGATCTGTTCCTTCATAAATTTAATAAAATCCAGATCTTGTAGTGAGGTAGAATCAAATCGCCATTGTCTAGCACTAGAAACTGTATCCATAAATTTAATAGAAAGTTTTAATGGAGCATGGTCAGAGATGGCTATAATATCATAATTACAACCAATTACCGATGGAATAAAACAAGTCAATAAAAAAAATCAATTCTGGAGTAGGAATGATAAACATGTGAAAAAAATGAAAACTCTTTGTCCTTAGAATGCCGAAATCTCCAAATATCAAAAATTCCATTATCAGTCAAAAAAGAGTTAATATAAGTGGCCGACTTATTAGGTAAAGTCTGAATAGATATAGATCTGTCCAACAAAGGATTTAAACAACAATTAAAGTCACCACCCATTATTAAATTATATTCATTTAGATTAGGTAGAGAAGTAAATAAGGACTTTAAAAAATCGGGATAATCCACATTGGGAGCATAAACATTAACCATAGCAACCTTTTTGTTAAAAAGTGAGCCAGTAATTAACAAAAATCTACCATTCGGATCCGAAAAAATATCGTGTTGGACAAATGCAATTGAGGAGTCAATAAAAATTGAAACTCCCTTTACTTTAGCATTCGAATTCGAATGGTACTGTTGACACTTCCAAAACCTAAAAAAGTGATAATTGTCCTCTTTCCTCACACGAGTTTCTTGTGCAAAAATAATATGTGCATTCAGTCTTTGGAATACTTTGAAAATCTTTTTCCATTTAAGTGGATGGTTTAAGCCATTAGTATTCCAAGAGACAAAATTAATGGTCTGAGCCATATTTCGGAAATCAACCCTTTGGTATATAAAGGGTTAACCAAATTATGAACTCATGCACCCGGAAGAGGAACAGAAATAAGGGGCGGACCCGGAAGTGATGACTTCGCGGACATTTTAGTATTTTAAAATCAGCCCAAATGAAAAAACTTTAAAAAAAACTGGTATAAAGAGCAAAAGATTTAGAAAAAGACCCCTTACCCCCCACCCAAGAGGAGAAAAGATCTCCCCAGCCAGGAAAAGGCTGGGAAAAAAGAGGAATGAAACTAAATTTACCCCCATATCAGCAGAAGGCAACTCCATATGTAAAGGATAAAAAAGATCCACCCAAACTCTAAAGTAATAATCACTATACTAAAACCAAATTTCTTAATATAATTGCTAGTAAAAAAAAACGAAAAGAATATAATCACGAGTAACTTATAAATCAGGTTAAAACTCAAACAAACCAAAAAAAAAATTTAAACTGTGATAAGAAATGCATTATAGGAAGAAGACGAGAGAAAAAAAAATGGCGAAATCAAAAAAAGCCAAAAATATTTTAAAGAAACCGCCATCTTATTTTTAAAAAATTTGCCTTTGAAGTATTAATAATAATGACCAAAGATAAAGTACAGTGATTAAAGGAAGTAAAATAAAAAGATTAGTACATCAAAAAAAAACTTTAACTAGAGTATAACATATAGAGTAAACCTACACCAATAGCCAGAAGCAAAATCTGGTTTTGGAAACAAAAACCATCTTGCAACAATCAAAATCACTCATTTATTAGAGATGAGAATCTGCAGCAGTAGGGAAGTTCTCATTCAGAAAGCTTCTCGCTTCAGATGTAGAAAGGAAAACACGCCGAGATGCATTGGGAGGTGAGATTCTGAGCTTCACACGGTATAAGAGCGCAGGTTTTAGATTTTTCTCATAACATTCAGACATCAGAGGTTTAAAAAGAAGCCTTGCCTTCATTACTTCTGGACTAAAATCCTCCACTATTCGAAAATTGACCTTGGAATTTGACCATCCCTAAACGCCGAGCCACACGAATAAGTTGCTCTTTAACATGCACATAATGAAATCGGACAATTACAACCGGTGGTTTAGCTGAAGCACTTGGTGATCGACACATAATTCTGTGAGTGTGATCGAGTAACAGAGGACTGTCTGGGAATACAGAAGGGAACGCATCCTTTAAAAGTTGAGCAAAGTCCCCTTGTTTAATACCTTCCGGGAGAACAAGTATGCGTAAGTTCTGTCTTCTGGACCGATTCTCAAAGTCGACACTCTTGGCTTTAAGTGTTTCCACCTGTTTAATAGTCGAAGATAATTTCTGCTCCAGTTTTTTGATTATCAAGTCTCGCTTCCGAGCGTCCTCTTGCAAAGTTGCGATTAGAGCTTGCTGCTGGTTAACTACTGAATCCGTCTTTTCCATATAATCCTGAAAGGCTTTTATATCTTGTTTGAAATTTTGTCGTTGTTCTTTAAATTTTTCATTTAAAACCTCCAATAACATTTCATAAGTTAATTCAGTGCGCTTAGGATTGGTCTTTTTCTTCTTCCCGTTCCCGTTAGAATCTTTCCCAGGTTCTCGCCCTGTAGATCTCAGAGCCATTCCTGTATTCGTTTCTTCAAAATTCACAATAAACTCTTAAAGATAAGTCCAAAAAAGTAGCAAGATTCTTTTGGTGTAGGTAAAAGTAAGTTAAATAAGGGTGATCATAGGTTAAAGAAAGTAAAGGTTATGGAGCAAATCTGAAACAGTGCTCACTCCATGAGTGTCTCCTGCTGACTTCTCGACTTGCAACATTTCTGTAACTTCCTGAGGAAATAGGTGCTGGTGCGGTTGGATGTGGTGTCTGTTTGGTTAGGCCAGGATAAGTGAGGTTCACTCTTGAGAACTTAAACTCTCAGCCTCCTCAGTCTCAGCATTGTAGATGTGACCAGGGGTATGTGCACTGCTTCTCCATCCTGAAGGCAATGACCAACTCTTTTGTTTTGCTGACGTTGAGCGAAAGGTTGTTTTCATAACACTATGTCATTCGGCTCTCTAAATATAAACCACAGCTCGTTAGCACCTTTCTCATGTAAAAGATGTGACAGGGTTCATATGATTGCCCCAACAAGTTAGCTATGTCCTAACAAGTTAACTGTTCCCTAATTTTGGATGAAGTAGAGTTGGTGAGGTGTTCTCAGTATTTTTCATGACAGTTTGCCTGCTTGAAAATCAATTTAACATAATCACAAAATGGTTGCAGCACTGGAGGAAACCATTCAGCCTGTCACTTCAAAATTTGCACTGTTAAAAAGTAATACACGTCTTTCTATGCCCTGACCTTTACAGCTATGGTAAAACTTTGTTCTTTGGCATATCCTAGACTTCTGGTGCCAGATTAGTAGATTTTCCAGTCTTGTTATACATATTAGTATTCTACACATCTTCAATTCACTATTTAAAGATGTTCTACCTGGAATAATTTGAAATAAAGCCCTGGTAACTTTAAAAGGGCTGTGGGGAACCAGTAAATTTTAAGGGAGTGGTGTCAACAGAACCAGGTGAATTTAAAGAGAGCAGAAACTGAAGACCCATTGAATAGATGCAGTATCCAGGGACTAGGATGCAGATGAGTGGATGGAGAGTACAGCAAATGTTGCCTGTGAGGTGGATGCTAATAATTTGGTTGTATTTACAGATTATCCTGTACCTGCGGATGTGTCTAGCACATAGTGCAGGGGTGATACCCGCATCTCAAAGTTTCGTTGACATGCAGGATCAAGCTCCAGCGATTGGTTGTTATGTCAGAAATTTGGTGTCGAGCTCTTTAATTTCACCATCATCCTCAAAGAATTGGGATATTGATCCTGTGCAAGGATACATTGATCTTCTTGAACAATTGCTATCAACCATAGGAGGTAAGACCCATTTAAGTAGAGGTTGAACTTTGCCAACAGATTGTACACTTAATGGATTCCAGATTTGAAATATGTTCTGGATTATGGGTCGCCCCAAGCTCAATCCATTGGCATTTTTAAACAATTGCTAAGTCTTTCTTTACACAAATCAATTGCCAAAATCTTCTTTATCATTGGGGCATGCATTTATTACTAGCAGCAATAAAGGAAGTTTGTTCTACAATCTTTTACACAATTAAGATTGTATGTTTTAATGTATGTTGACTTGCTAGTCTATACCAAACACTACAAAATATCTTGAGCAGCAAGTTGAATGTACGATTCAGTAAATCTGCTGACTGTATTAAGAAGAACAAGTAAGTGTGTGCTAAGTAAGATTGGCTGTTATTTGTAGCCAGTGACAGTTACTGACTGGGGGACCGACCTAATAATTTCAGGTTAAGGGATACTTTAATGTATTTGTGTGGGGTAAGACAATAAAGGAATAAAGGTAAAGAATTGTTCATTCCTGTAGGAGGGATTTTATAAAGAGTATAAATATGAACATGAATATGAACATTTTCCGTGGGCAGGATCATCCATTTCAGTTCATATTCTTTCATGTAAATGCTTAATACTTTAAGGTAAATTATACTTTTCCTGTCTGACTAAGAACAATGGCTAGGTAATCACACAAAGGTTTCATGTTTTAAATCGGAGTATCCATCCATTCTTTATTGGGTTGTGAAGTAACGTTTGTTTTTTTGGTGACAACTGAATGTAATTTTGTGTTTTATGAAATAAAATTACAGTTAATTTTGAGGTTTAATTCTTTTTGAATCTGTCTTCCCCCTGGAAACATTAGGGTTGCCTGTGATGTACTGTTTATTGGAAATAGTCTCTGTCTATCCACAAAAGTTGGCTGTGCAGTTCACAGAAAAAATAGATTGGATTAAGGTATGATTTTAAAGTTCCTGACTCTGTGTGTGTGTGTGTGTGTGTGTGTGTGTGTGTGTGTGTGTGTGTGTGTGTTTGAGAGGCACTCACAGCAGCCTCTTTCATGTATAATACTGGCATACAATGAACCTTTAACATTGCCTCTGTAGAATTCTGTCAAATGTACGAAACCTAGGAGAACACTGAAGCAGTTTTTTTTTCCTTTTTTTTTATTGATTAAACATGAAAAAGAATAAAAATAGTCATCAAAAGACAAAAAAAAGTAAAAATGCACGAAGAAATGTATATTAAAAAAAATAAACCTAAACTAACATGGGTAATAATACCAGTTTATATGAGTATGATAGTGTCAAAAACTCCGGAACTCCATACCAGAACAAGAATAAAAAGAGAAAAGGTCTGGAAGAGGCCAAATTAATTCATATGAAAGTGTCGAATGAACGGTCCCCAAGTTTCTTCAAATTTAATTGATGAATCGAAAATAGTACTTCTAATTTTTTCTAAACTCAGACAAGAGATAGTTTGAGAAAACCACTGAAATGTGGTAGGAGGGTTTACTTCTTTCCATTTTTGTAATATAGACCTTCTGGCCATTAATGTTACAAAGGCGATCATCCGTCTAATTGAAGGGGAAAGTCGACTACCATCCTCATTTGGTATACCAAAAATTGCAGTAATAAAATGAGGTTGTGAATCAATATTCCAAATTGAGGAAATGGTAGCAAATATGTCCTTCCAATAGTTATGTAAAGTGGGACATGACCAAAACATATGGGTCAATGAGGCCACATCTGAATGACATCTGTCACATTGAGGGTTAATATGAGAATAGAATCGAGCAAGCTTATCTTTAGACATATGAGCTCTATGTACGACCTTAAATTGTATTAAAGCATGTTTAGCACATATAGAAGAAGAATTAACCATTTGTAAAATTTTTTCCCATTTTTCTGTTGATATATTATATTGAAGTTCTTTTTCCCACTCTTGTTTAATTCTACCTGATAATTCTGGTTGTATCTTCATAATCCTATTATAAATAAAAGCCACTGATCATTTCTGACAAGGATTCAGGGTAAAAATCATGTCTGAAGAGTCTATCAAAGTTGAATTGGGAAAGGATGGTAAAACTTTATATAAAAAATTTTAAATATCTAAAAAAATTAGATTTAGGTAAATTAAATTTGTTGGAAAGTTGGTCAAAAGACATCAAACTACCTTCAAAAAAGAGATCACGAAAACATATTATACCTTTCCTTTTCCATTTGCTAAAAGCTTGATCTGTTAAAGAAGGTTTAAAAAAGAAGTTAAGTAAGATAGGGCTATCAAGAACAAAGTTTTTCAGAGTAAAAAGCTTATAAAACTGAAACCAAATTCGGATTGTGTGTTTGACAATAGGATTGGATATCTGTTTATTGAGTTTAACTAAATCAACCGGAAGAGAAGAACCAAGAATGAAGAATAAAGAATATCCTTGTGCAACATTACATTCTAAATTTACCCACTGTGGGCACAATGGTGAATCCAAATCTAGTTTCCAATATATTAAGTTTCGAATATTATTCGCCCAATAATAAAATCTAAAGTTAGGTAAAGCTAAACCACCATCTTTTTTAGATTTCTGTAACTGTCTTTTACTTAACCTGGGATTTTTATTTTGCCACACAAATGAGGAAATTTTTGAATCAATGTTATCGAAGAAAGATTTAGGAATAAAAGTTGGTAAGGCTTGAAATAAATATAAAAATTTCAGTAAAATCATTTTAATAGCATTAATCCGACCAACTAATGATAAGGATAAAGGAGACCATCTAGTAGTAAGTTGTTGAATTTGATGAAGCATGGGTAAAAAATTCAATCTGAATAAATCTTTATACTTCTTAATAATTTTTATACCTAAATAAATAAAGTTATCAGTAACAACTTTAAATGGTGTCCTGTCATTCAATAAAATTTGCTCATTTAAAGGAAATATTTCACTCTTATCCAAATTTAATTTATAACCAGAAAAAATACCAAATTGAACCAACAAAGATAGGATAGCGGGAATAGTCCTATCAGGATCAGAAATATATAACAACAAGTCATCAGCAGAAAGTGATAACTTGTATAACTTTTCATTACGAGTAATACCAAAAATATTAGGAGATTCACGAATAGCAATGGCTAAAGGTTCTAATGCGATATTAAATAATAAAGGACTTAAGGGACAACCTTGTCTCGTACCACGAGATAATTGAAAAAAAGAGGATCTATAATTATTTGTAAGAACAGAAGCAACAGGTTTATAATATATTAATTTAATCCATGATATAAAATTAGAACTAAAATTAAAATTTCTCAAGGCATTAAATAAGTATGTCCATTCAACTCTATCAAAAACTTTTTCAGCATCTAATGAGATAACACATTCTGAGGTTGTGGGTGAAGAAGTATAAATTATATTAATCAATTTTCTAACATTAAAAAAGGAATACCGATTCCTAATAAAACCAGTTTGGTCTTCTGAAATAATCTGTGATAATACTTTTTCTAATCTAATAGCTAAAATTTTTGTAAGAATCTTAGAGTCTACATTTAATAGCGATATAGGGCGATAAGATGCACATAAAGTAGGATCTTTATCTTTTTTAAGAATTAGAGAGATAGTAGCTTCATAAAAAGACTGAGGTAATCTCTTCTTAGTAAATGCATCATTAAAGATTTCACATAACCAAGGGGAAAGCAAAGAAGAAAAAGTTTTTAAAAATTCTATAATATAACCATCAGGACCAGGAGCTTTCCCTGAATTCATTGATGAGATATCCTCTCCTACTTCGGCCATAGAAATAGGAGCATCAAACACACTTCGATCTTCATCTGTCAGTTTGGGAATATTTAAATTATTTAAAAAATTATCCATCATGGACAGATCGCCATCAAATTCTGATTGATATAAAGATTTATAAAAATCTTGAAAAATATTATTAATTTCTTTATGATCAGTAGTCAGATTACCGTCTTGTTTACGAATTTTAATAATTTGTCGCCTAGTCGAAATAGCTTTTAATTGGTTCGCTAACAATTTACCAGTTCGATCACTATGAATATAAAATAGAGCCCTGGTCTTAATTAATTGATTCTCAATTGAAGAAGATAATAATAAGCTATGTTCCATTTGAAGCTCAACTCTCTTCTTATAAAGTTCTTTGGTAGGAGTAACGGAATAAATCTTATCAATTTCTTTAATTTTATCCACCAATAAAGCTATATCTAAATATCTTTGTTTTCTTTTACCAACGGAATATGAGATAATTTGTCCACGGATAAAAGCCTTGAAAGAGTCCCAAAGCATTCCTCTGTCAATCTCTTCGGTATAGTTTGTTGAAAAAAATAAGTCAATTTGTTGTTTTATGAAGGTAATAGATTCTGGATCTTGAAGCAAAGTAGCATTGAGTCTCCAAGATCTAGTATTAATGGAAGAGTCCGAAATCTTGATAGATAACTTCAAAGGTGCATGATCCGAAATGGCAGTAGAATCATATTTACAATCAGTAACATCTGTTAAAAAATGATGATCAATAAGGAAATAATCAATTCTAGAATAACTATGATATACATGTGAAAGAAATGAAAATTCTTTATCTTTAGGGTTCAAAAACCGCCATATTTCAGTAATACCCGAATCAACCATAAAAGAATTAATAAGTAAGGCTGATCTATTCGGAAAAGTTCGAATAGGTTTAGATCTATCCATCAAAGGATTCAGACAACAATTAAAATCTCCACCCATTATCAACATATATTCATTTAGATTAGGAAGGGAAGTAAATAAACATTTAAAAAATTCAGGGCAGTCAAAGTTTGGAGCATAAATATTAACTAGAACCACTTTTCAATTTAAAAAGTGAATCAGTAATCAACAAAAATCTGCCCTGTGGGTCAGAAATAATTTCATGATGTGTAAACGAAATTGAGGGGTCTATAAAAATAGACACACCCCTAATTTTGGCGGTACAATTCGAGTGAAATTGTTGACCCTGCCAGAACCTAAAAAAGCGTTGATTATCCTCCCTCCTAATATGGGTCTCCTGTGCAAAGATAATATTAGCATTCAGTCTATGGAATACTTTAAATATTTTTTTACGTTTAATCGGATGATTTAAACCATTAGTATTCCAAGAGATAAAATTAATAGACTTATCCATCATGCCAATATAGGTTAAGAAGACACATAACCCATAATTCAGGAAGAAGAAAAAATGATTCAGGGGCAACCGGAGAAAATGACACCTCAACAATATTAATAATTTAAAGTTGGCCCATAAACTAAAAGCAAAAAAATAAAAAGCAAAAGTGTGAAAAAAGATCCCTCCCCCCTCCCCCAACCCCTCGAAAAAAAGCCAAGCGGCAGGCGCACAAACTAATACTAATATTACCCCCATTTCAAGATGGCAACTCCATGAAAAGATAAAAAGAGATTATAAAACACCCAGATTTAAGTACAGGGTTGCAAAAAAAAAAGAATATATATCAATCAAAATGAAAAAAAAGTAATATAATAAAGTAAAAGATCATTAATTAAAAAAGGATAGACGTTAAAGTTTGAAACAGTGTAATATGCCTTTAAAAAAAAAGATTCCATATTCAAATACAAAAAAATGACGTTTCAAAAGCAAAGAGTTATGGGAAGAAGAAACGACATTTTGAAAAAGCCATATTACAAAATATAAATGTAAATTCACCAATCTATTAAAAAAAATTTTAAAAAAAGGTTATCAAAATAGAATTTAAAAAGGATTCAATGATCACTACAATATAAGAAAAGGGTCCAAAAATCCAAAACATTCGTCCCATTCTCAAATACAAGCAAACAAATGAATGCTTACGGAAAGCAAAGTCTTATGGGAAGAAGAAACGACATCTTAAAAAAAGAAATCATTATTACAAAATATAAACATGTATATCCAATTCAGAAAAAAAAATAAGAAAAAAGACATTATAGTAAAATTAAAAGAGCATCTATAAACCATGATAGTAAAAAAAAAACGGGTCTACAGACCAAAGTAAAAAGCTATAACGCAGCTTCATAAGTTAAAGCCCAAAACGAAATGGCATCTTCTCTCCAAAAATTCTTCAACATAACACATAGTTCAGCTTATGCTGGAAGATCGATGTTCTTCAACGAATTTCTTCGCATCTTCCGGAGTATTAAAAAAGCGCTGAGTGTCATCACTCAACGTAACTCTGAGATTCGCTGGGTATCTTAAAGCTTGTTTAAATCCAATCGAATGAATCTCTGCCATCACTGGTTTAAAAGCGATTCTTGCTTTCATTACTTCAAATGAATAATCTTCAACAATACGGAACGTGTTGTTTCTGTAAGAAATCATACCTTTCTGACGAGCTAGTCGGATTAAAAGTTCTTTCTCCCGAGGATAATGGAGGCGAACAATCACAGCTCGTGGCTTGTCTCTCGAGATCGAAAATCTCGAAACTCTGTGGGCACGATCAATAGTAGGTTTAGCTTTCAAAACATCAGCGCCAAAAACTTCCCATAATAAGTTAGAGAAAAATTCAGATAAGTCACCAGATTCAACATTTTCGGGAAGCCCGATGATTCGCAAATTCTGTCTGCGAGATCGGTTTTCAAGATCGGTGATTTTAAACTTATAATGCTCTACTGTTTTAGCAGTCGACAGTACCTTGTTCTCCAATGTTTCGATTGTACGTATTTTTTCCCAAATTAACTTATCAAGAACTGCAAACTTTTCTTCATGTCGTTCAATATCTGCTGCCTGCGATTGTAACTTGGTATCAAACGATCTAACGGCTTCTTCGAGCCCAGACATTTTCGCAGTAAGCTTATTTTCCAGACTTGTCATTTTACTTTCCAAACTTGCAAGTTTAGTATCCAGTTTAGTATCCAGAAGATTAGAAATTGCATCAATAGATAGAGGCTCTATCAACCCATGTAATAAAGATGAAAAGATTTGATTAAAGGGTGATTATAGTTTAAAAAATGAAGAGCGCCTAAAAGGCAGATGTTTACGTCGCCATCTTGAATCTCCGCCCCCGAAGCAGTTCTTGATAGGGTTGTTGAAACTTGCTTGAATAATTATAGGGCTCCAGACCACCTTGGCCGTGACACAGAGTCTAATACTTTTCACCCAACACCCTAGGTGCCATGTTTCACTTAACAACATTAGCGATTACACTGGATTCTTCCTTATCTCCGACAAGGAAGGATTTGGTGCACTGCTCCACTTATTTTCCCATTCAGTGAACTCTCTGACCAACTTCCACCATAATGATGTGCCAGATCTGACTCCAAGCCATCATTGGTAATCCTGCGCAAAACACACAAAATTCCTCCAGTATTTTGTGTGTTTTGCCTTGGATTTCCAGCATCTGCAGATTTTCTTGTATTGGTAATCCTATCTCTGACCTCAAACCCTCCCTGGGACATCCATACTTAGGCACACACACACAGCACACATACACACCAATCACATGTATGTGCAGTGCTTCACCCCATCCTAGTCATTCTTTTTCAGAACCACTGCGTGTGTGGTATTTTTCTCCCTAGCTCATTTCCTCTATGATGTAGGCAGAGGTGCAAGATTGTAGAAGAAGGACTAAAGGATATAACTTGGGCATTACTGTTCTAGCATCTTTTATTGAAATAAGAAATATATTTGATCAATGTATTTTCTTCCCATTCCATTTTTAAGGGCCTTATGAGCACAAACAAAGATGAGATGCGTGACCTAGCAGCACAGTTTTATGCAGTGGTGCTATCCATCATGTCTGGGAATTATTTCCACTTGGCTATTGAGAATCTCATTAAGTCCACTAAAGACGGTGTAAGTTTTCACTTGAATTTGTTAAGTTTCTTTATTGATTCTAAGTATATCTATTTACCATTTGCTACTATCTTCCCTCTTTCTTCCTTTGAGCCTCCTCAGTAAGTGCACCACTCTCCCTTTAACAGTCACAGATGAATGAAAATAGCTATTACTTGTTGCCAGTGAACTTGAGTCACAATTTCATTTCAGAGAATAATACACGTTTGTGGAATTATGGTGGAGGTGACTATTCAGTCTTATTAGTTGGGGAGTTGCAGAGCTTTGTCTGAAAGAAATTTCAGGAATAATATGGTGTGACTCTGAAGTGACATTGGAAGTGGTAGTGTTCACATAGTCTTCAGTTTTTCCATCTAGGTCTTGCAGGTTTATGTACATATATCAAGAGGTTTTCTCACAAGTTGTTCCTTGCTTTATAAATGATGCACGTTGCAGCCCCAGTGTTCGGTTGGAGATGAGATACAGTGGTTAAGTTAGTTCTACTCACGTTGTAAGATCAGTAGAGCAATGGGTTTGCCCCTGCCTTACAATGCAAGTGTGACCCATATGGACAGGGGTGTACCAAACAGTGTAAGGAACATGTTTATGATGCAAATTGCCCTCCAGACCGGATGTAAGTTAATTAGGGAGACTTTCTCTAATTTAAACATCTGTCTTATCTCCAATAGAGCACTGGGGCTGTGGTATGCAACATTAAGAAATTATGAGTGTATAAGATGATAAGATAAGTGGACTGATTGGCATTGTTTGGCTGTTACGTATAAACCTGGACAATTTCCTACGTTGTCAATGAGATACAAATGCTATGACTACACTGGAATAGGTTTGCTACAGTTTCAGTTAGTTGAAACTGTTGCTTGATTTATATGCGATAGAATTTCATAAGAAAAAAAAACTACTTTATAATTTCTCTGTCCTACTCTCAGAGCCCTGAAACACAACATGGAGCTTTGTTAGCTTTGGGGTATATGGTTGGACGCCACTTGAACAGAAAGAGAAAAGCCGAATTGAATATCCAAGATCTCGAAGAATCAGATGTTCGGGACCCTCTGGAAGACCAGTTGCTCAAATCAACAACAGAAACAATTAGTAATTAACTTAAAATATCATTCAGCTTTGTGTTTCCTTGCGTTTGTGTTTAACTAGTTTTTCCATAAGAGCACCTAATCAACTTCTTCTGTGTTTGTGAATGTTCCGGTTATAGTTTTTAAAGTATTTTCAGTAAGTGAAATTTCCAGTGAAGCTTTTTGTTTTACGTTAAATTATTTTTGAGAGATTTCGTATTCTTGTTTTTTTTATGAGATTGCAAGAAAAATTCTTAAGTGTGGCTTTGTTTAGCAGTATAAGCAATGGCCTGTTTAACACACCTGAATAAGTCTGAAAGACATAACAATAGAAATTTTAAGTTGCCTTTGAGGAAAGAAACACAATTGAACTTTAGAAATGAAGTTTGTTACCTGCCAGGTTGCAAGCCTTGAACATGACTGAGTTCAGAGTTTTAGCCAGTGAGCTCACTTGTCTTTTGAAACTCTGCAAAAAGACAATCCATCTTGACGAGAACCAACTAAAGATGGATACACTAGGATGAATTGTCCTGTTTTGATTATCTTTCAGCCATATCTTTCAGAGTTTTCATGAATTTCATGCAATGATTATGGCTCAACCTCAGCACACTAACCAGGCTTCTACAATCACTATTTCTGAGAGATCTGATTCAGTTTGCAGACCTAGAAGCAGCATTATCCAACACTGTGTAACATTTTGCTCTGTACAACATTTCTACACCACATGCCCTCTCCCCTCAACCTCTTGTCCAGCCTTTTAACCAGTTCCATTCCCCAAATTTCATTCATATTGTGCGATGGTTAGAGCCAACAGATTTGTCCTTGTCTTACAATGCAAATGGGATCCATTTAGGTAGGGGTGTACCTGAACTGTGTAAAGAATACATTTATGATGCAAATTGCCCTCCAGGCTGGATCTAAAGTATTGACTTCTTTACAGTGAATGTAGGACGCATGCAAGACCCCCGCTGATAACGTCATCAATTTGTGTTTAACAGATATGTTTCATAAATAATTTGAGATACTTATTTCCATAATTTTCCTTCCCTTCAAAAAAATAGAAATATGTTTGTGATAAAATATATGATATAGTTGTATACATATGTGTTAATCGAGAATATTTTAGCTTCATTTTTAGATGATGCATCCCCTTCTCTGACTTTGGCTGCTTGTGTGGCAGTTGGTGAAATTGGAAGGAATGGTGCTTTGCCCATTGCAAGTGAAGGCCCAGGGTACACAAAGCTGCGTATAGTTGAGACCCTGCTGGCTAAACTCCCCCTAAGCAAAGAAAGCAACAAGGTAATGATTTATCTTTATACTAGCAATATTAATCAAGCTGTTCTTCTTCCAATTGCTCACTCACTTCTGTAAGGAGCAGTCCTTAATTATTCCCCTTCACAATTTGACTGATGAAGAGGAATAATTGGTCCCTTTGGTTTTTGATATGTCTTTGGGTAATAAGTCTATATTGCAGGAGAAACTCATGACCATTTGATACATGAGCAAGGAAATGGAACCGCTGCAGTTTACCTACCATCACAACAGGTCTACAACAAATGCAGTCTTAATGGCTCTCCAGATACCATGGATAACAGTAGATAACAGCATCCTGGTGTAGTATCCCCAGCATCAGAGAGATCCAATGTAGATTAGGTACCACTTCATTAAGAAATGTAGTCCGCCACAAAGGGCGAGATTTCTTGGTGACAACCGATTTGAATTCAACTTCCCATTCCAACATTTCAGTCTATGGCCTCCTCTATAGTCACGATGAAATCACTGCTATGTTGGAGGAGCCTCTTAGGTATTCCATCTAGGTAGCCTCCAACCTGATGGCATGATAATCAATTTTTCTAACTTCTGGTAATTTCTGCCCAATGCATTCTTTCTTTCCATTCCCCTTTCTGGCTCCCCTCTTACCCCTTCTCACCTGCCCATCTCCTCTCTCTGGTGCCCCCCTTTCCTTTTCTCCCATGGTCCACTGACTTCCCTTACCAGATACCTTCTTCAGCTCTTTACCTCTTCCACATATCACCTCCCAGTTTCTCAGTTCATTACCCCTCCCCCACCAACCTTCTCCTACATCTATCACCTCCCTTGTTGTACTCCTTCCCCTCCCTCCACCACCTTATTCTGACTTTCTCCCCCTTTTCCAATGCTGACGAAGGGTCTCGGCCTGAAATATGGACTCTTTATTCCTCTCCATAGATGCTTCCTGTCCTGCTGGGTTCATCCATCATCTTGTGTGTGTTGCTCTAGATTTCCAGCATATGAAAAACCTAATCTTTAATCTTGATGATCTAGCTTAAATGTTATTTAAGTATTTAATGAATTATTAGTTTAATTTTGTTTTAGAGTATTAATCAAATTTAGCAGTAGTAAACAAGGTTGGTAATGGAATATAGTTGTATTCTGTTTCTGTAGATGAAAGAGCGAGCAGTGCAGACACTGGGTTATTTGCCCGTTGGGGATGCTGATTTTCCTCATCAAAAGAAACTCTTACAAGGATTGATGGGTTCTGTTGAGGTAAGCATTTTATTTAGCATTTGTTAAAATCTACCAGGGCTCTGTTTCCTGTGCTTCCTCTGAATGTGTGTTCAAATTACATGAAACCAATACATAAAAATGTTCTATTGTTTTGAGTTCTTATGAGATCTTCAAAAATGCTATGGAAGTGCACGTCCTAAGCCAAGTTGAAATACGTACTAGGTTTGTGGCAAGTCTTGAGAATAATATGTCTTGCATGTATGTTAAGTACGTTGTAGAATTGTAGGTTAATCAACTCTTGCTCAAACACAAAGACCTGGTATTTTCAAAACTTAATACAGATATCAATGAATCCAATTTATTTTCTCAGTTATCCTGGAAATTGAAACCTTGAATAATGGATCTAAATTTATTTATTCCCAGGCAAAGCAAATAGAGCTGCAGTTTACAGTTGGAGAAGCAATCACCAATGCTGCAATAGGGACAAACTCACTGGCAGCTCGTGATCTGTGGATGGTTACTGAAAGGGAATATATACCTCCAGATAGTAAGTTGTAGATGTTTGGGGTGTTTAAACCTGATTGACAAGTGCACTCAAAATAAGTTCACTTCATAACAAATTCATGCAATTTTTCTGTTAACAGTCCAGAGGAAGCAATAATGGTAATAGTACAGGGTTCACTCCAAGATGATTATCCAAAACAAGAATCTGAAATTAGCCATTTTGAAGTCTAGTGGAAATTTTGATCACACTATCAAGTTGTAATGCATGCACTACATGTGATTGACATAGTATTAGAATTGATCTTCTATATTTATTGATATTATCTTTAAAATAAGTTTTGTGATTGCCTGCAGTGTTTGTTAGAAGAATGAAGAGGGTAATACAGTGCATTAATAACCTATAGCTATACAAGTTAATGAATACTTACATTTTATAGTTAGTTGATAAAACCTTATAGATGCTATGTAGTAGTACTTCTCAGAAAGGCAATGTGTGTTTTAATTAAAATCTAGATACAGTTTACAGATGGGTAAAAAGGCTTGTTATTTTATAATTTATTGTTTACTTTTCCTATCATATTCAAAATACAAAAATTAATGCAGAAACACTTTATTCTTACAATTTCAAACATGGTATTTTTCAAATTGGTAATCAGTAGCTGAGTTAAAGTGGTGTGTGTATGTAATGCTTTATGCCTAGATAACATGACCAAAATTACAACTACCTTTCAAATTCTTGGAGAATCATCTTGGATGAACCCTTTATTATCACCACAGGTGGTTCATTAAGTGGGAAAAGATGACAGGAAACTCAATCATTTTGTTTGAAGTAATGTATAAACCTCCTGATCTGACAGGAGAGCAGTGTTAATCTCCTTGCCCAGCTTAACAAAATGACTGAAGCCCAAAAGCGTATTCTACATAAAATCTACAGTTCGTACTTTGTGGATGTATTTAATTTTTCTCGAATATGTTATTACATAGCAATTTTCACAAAATGTACTATTCCACATCATCCTGTTGTAATTGTGTTTATATTGCACTAAGTTGACACTACAGTGGACCTGAAACTGGTGGACTAATAGAGCAAATTTAAGCACTTCTGTAAATGCATCTGATCTTCAATTCTAAATGTATGGCTTATTTCAGAATTGGAGAAACTATAGGAAACATCATCCTGTGGCCATTTGGGCTGTAAACAGGAAATTAACAGTTGCTGAATGTTGGGAAGAGTAGTAAGAACTAGGTGAAGTCAATTCTGCTTATGAGGGAACAAATTCTGTTCATGAGTAAAGGTCAGGAGGTTCAAGTAAAGTACTGCTGTGAAGGTTGAAGGCATTAAATGAACTTGATGCCGAAAAACGAACACAAGAAAATCTGCAGATGCTGGAAATGCAAGACAAAACACACAATAATGGAAGCAGCATCTATGGAAAGGAATAAACAGTCAAATTTTCAGTCCTGATGAAGGGTCTCAGCACGAAATGTCGACTATTCCTTTCCATAGATGCTGCCTTACCTGCTGAGTTCCTCCAGCATTTTGTGTGTATTGTCGCCATTTGATGTCAAATACCTTTTTTAAACCCCAATCAGTTCAATTGTTTTGTAGGATTATATTTAGCAAAGATCAATAGACATTGTTGATTTTTTTTAAAATCCAGTAATTCAGTTTCGAGTGCTTGTTCTCTTCCTGTACCTTTTAAACTTAGCAGGTTCACTGAAATGTTTATTACTGTGTAACTTGTTAGCAAAAAGTAAATAAAAGTTTTGCCATGTTAGTAAAGTAACATTCAGTAGTCCGGAAACTCTGCTAATTTAGCACCACCAGTGCCCCAAGGGTGCCAGATTATCAGTCTTGCACTCAGTAAAATATTATGCTGTGGAATATTTCAAATGTAGACTCATCAACAGGAAAAATTCTAAAGCAAGCAAACTTTTGCATCAAATATAGTTATTTATGGTGTTTGTACTGCTGCAAATAAACCTGAGGAAACTGGTTGTGTAGAAGTTACTCTTGAAATAGTATTGGAAAACATGAATTATTATCTAATGTTTGAAAATATTACATTCACTATTGCATTGGGAAGTTGGTATTGTTATTAATTGGAACCAAAGTAAACTTCGGTTTTTTTAGTAATCTGCAACTCTAAGTGGAACAGAAATCAATGGCTTTAGTTCAACATCTTTCCTCAAATACTGCAGAAATGACTATTCAGCTATCATGGTTGCTGTTTTTGAATTTTCAGCATCATTCTCTCCATGGATTCTCCTGGATTACACGTAAAAGTATAATCCCATTGGCCTTCTGGGCCTTTGAGCAGCCTTGAAACCAACATCACAATGCAGACAGGGCAGCCAGCAGATGGCATTGTCCATGTTCCTGTCCCAAAACATAATCTGACAAACATTGACACAGGCGAAGTAAGGAAAAGCTTTGCTTTTCCAGTAAAGCTCAAATTTAATTCTATGGTTTTTACATATTTAATAAAACATAATTGTAAAAACTAGAACATGAAAAATCTGAAAAATATTGAAATATTTGAAAAAAACCTGCACCTTGACATGCACCTCCTAATCGGTAGGCCTAGAAACTAGTGAAATCAATGTGAGTGTCGGATTCTTTGCCAGATCTGATTTGATAGAGTTCCTGAGGTGGCATTTTTTCTCCTGCACCACCTCTATCCTCTCCTCAAAAGTTGCCATTGGAATTTCTAGGGAATACCACAGCAGGGAAAAATGACAAATTTATCCCTTTGACCTATCAACAAATATTTTTGTGTGTGTTCATATCAGGGGCTTATTTCAATTTGAATGGCTGTAGCAGCAGTATATTCAGCAAGTGGCTTTTAAAACTCTTTTCCAAAGTCTGATTTAGTAATATAGTTTGGATATTGGATATGTCTCTTTGGCCCAACTGTCTTTGTTTCTCTTTGTCCTAAAGCTATTAAAGTAAATGATGTTGTTCCATGGGTTTTGGATGAAATCCTAAAGAAGTACATTGTTAGTCCAAATCCCCATATCCGTCAGGCTTCCTGTATCTGGCTTTTGTCACTGGTGAAAAAACTGAGTCAACACAAGGAGATCAAGGTAAAAGCATTAACATTTTCAAGTAAAAGATTTTGTAAAGTATCAAAAATTACTGAATGCATATGAAAATATAATAGATGAACATCAGGAATATATTTTGTCAAAAATGTTCCATGATAGAGGCTTCTTCATTGAATTCGGTGAAGCTATGAGAATTGGATCAAAATGTGCCTTCATTTGCATTTTAAAAGATTTTTGGAAAAATGTATTGAAGCACAAGATTTTAAAAATGCTTTAATCATGGAAATAATGAGAAATTGATTTATTATTGGCATCACGTCATGCTAAAATTTTTTGAAAAGTTATGCAAGTTAAGGTTACAAGTAAAAGGATTTTCTCCAAAATAATTCCTCCAAACATTAATCAGTTGTTCCCATAATTTTATTACAGAGTCATTTAAAAGAAATTCAGGGTGCATTCATCTCGATTTTATCAGAAAATGATGGTAAGTGTATTTAAGATTTAATCTGATCCTCTACTATTTATTTTACTGCATGTCAGAGAATACTGGATTTAAGTATAAACTCTCAAGTCTTTTTGATATGTTAACTTTCTTGTCTATACCATATATAATATATGTTTATGAATCAGTTTAGTTCATATCACTGCCTTCACCTGCAAGACAGAAACATGCTTATGATTTCAAAATTTAATAACACAAAATAAAGTCCTTTCATTTGCTGTCCAAATTGAATTAGACTTTTAAGGTAATGCATAAAATTTTGTTCAATTAAGTGTTCATATTGAATTTAATTTTGTTTAATTAGATGGTCATATTGTGAGTAAAAAAATTACATCACTATATATTTAAAAATGTAATGAGAATTGAAATCACAAAAAGCAGTGGAAATGTCTTTAACTATGGGACTATTTGAATTTAGATAATGCAATGATCACTACAGGAAAGTATAAACATCAAAACAAGACCTCGCAATCACGAAAATTCGATCAGAAATTAGCAATAACAAGACCACTTCCATGGTCAAAAAATTATTGTATGGAATTGTTATTTGATCAGACCTGTATATATTCAACAAGTAGAAACTTTTTTTTAATTTACTTGTTTGCTTAATGTTGTAGAGCTTAGCCAGGATGTGGCTTCTAAAGGTCTTGGACTGGTATATGAACTAGGCAGTGAACAGGACCAACATGAGCTGGTGTCAGTGCTTGTGGAAACACTTATGACAGGAAAACGGTAAGATCCCTCAATTGATTAAAGCTTTTGAAACCTCTACAATCTGTTTTCAGTGCTAAGAATTTCAACAAAATTGATTCCCTTTTCTCAACCATTTTGATCTGCAGAGGCTTGTATTTTTATTTGAGTGTTTAATGTATTGAATTATACATATTGTTTTGGTTCTGGTGCTCTTTCATTATGAAATTCCTTGATCAAGAACTGATGTGTATTAAGAATGAATAACAAATTGAAAGAAAACATGTTTTAGCTGTAAGTGCAACATAGTCTTAAAAGAGTACATGACTCAGAAAATTTTACAATCCCTACTATTTTACAAGGCTTTTGTAATATACAAGTCATTTTGAACAGTAAAAGATCAGAAAGTAGAGGATTCAATGTACATTACCTTTCATGACTACAGTATTTTTCAAATTACTTTGAGTTTCAGTGAAGTTTTATCCAGGAGTACTGTTTATTCTTTACAGACTCCTACATTCACCAGTCTTATAATGAACAGAAAATCCTTGTTAGTAATGTTAAGGAATAAATATTGTTACTGAATTATTGAAAATCTGTGATTCTTCTTGTAGGGTTAAAAAGAATCTGTCAGAAGAAACGGAATTATTTCAAGGAGGCTCAATGGGGAAAACCCCTGATGGGTAAGAAAGACCAGGAATTTCAATTTACTGGCAATCTGTATATTTGTGATTTCTGTCATATTTAATTAGGACAAAATTTATGTAAAGTAAATTTGATGTGGAATTTAGTTTTGGAATTATTTCTGTGGTTCATTCTCAAAATGTATCCAAATCTGAAGCACAGAGCCTGCCCTGTGAAACTATTTACATGAAACCACTTTTCAACTAACTCTGTAATCCTGTGCCTTTCTCCATAATGTCCTTGAATTTCAACTCGACTATTCCTGGCAGAATCATGTACCATATTCTTAAAGTTCTTTAGAGTTTAAACGTTTTTGCTGAATTCCTGTTTAATTTACTGACAATCTTCTATTATTTATGTCCCCTGTTTTGTTTAATATCCTCAAGATCATCCATAACATACATGAACTAACTATAATGGATCATCTACAATTTTATTAGTTCTTTTGGATAATGTTGCTTGTAAAAATTCTTAAATAAGATTGTGATTGCTTGATCAATTTTCCTAGTTTCAAAAAATTTAATTTAGCCCTTCTCTGTTTGGGAGGTATTGCAGGTTTATTAATTTCAGCTGAGCTGCTTCCAAACAAATTTTCCCATCAACTTTAATAAAAAATGCAGAAAGAAAATATGTGTAAATAGAAATATTATCCATAAGACATAGTAGCAGAATTAGGCCATCTGGCCCAGCAAGACTGCTGGGTCATTCAATCATGGCTGATCCTTTTATTTAAATCTCCTCCTCAGTTCCCAGTTCCTGGTCTTCTCCCCGTAACCTTTGATGCCACGTCCAGTCAAGAACCTATCAATCTCTGTCTTAAATACACACAACAACCTGACCTCCACAGCTGCATGTGGCAACAAATTCCACAAGTTCACCACCCTTTGGCTAAAGAAATTTCTCCGCATCTCTGTTTTGAAAGGGCGCCCCTCTATCCTGAGGCTGTGTCCTCTTGTCCTGGACTCTCCCACCATGGGGAACATCCTTTCCACATCTACTGTCTAGGCCTTTCAACATTCGAAAGGTTTCAATGAGATTCCTCCCACCACCCCCCCCCCCCCCCCCGCCATCCTTCTATATTCCAGCGAGTACAGACCCAGAACCATCAAATGGTCCTCGTATGATAACCCTTTCATTGCTGGAATCGTCTTTGTGAACCACCTCTGGACCTTCTCCAATGCCAGCACATCTTTTCTAAGATGAGGTGCCCAAAATTGTTCACAATACTCAAGGTGAGGGCTCACCAGTGCTTTATAAAGCCTCAACATCACCTCTGCTCTTGTATTCTAGACCTCTTGAAATGAATGCTAACATGGCATTTGCCTTCTTCACCACTGCCTCAACCTGTAAGTTAATCGTCAGGGTGTTCTGCACAAGGATTCCCAAGTCCCTCTGCATCTCAGATTCCTGGATTTTATCCCTGTTTAGAAAATAGTTTGCACATTTATTTCTACCACCAAAGTGCATGATCATGCATTTTCCAACATTGTATTTCATTTGCCACTTTCTTGCCCATTCTCTTAATCTGTCCTTCTGCATCCTACCTGTTTCCTCAACACTACCTGATCCTCCACCAATCTTCGTATCATCTGCAAACTTGCCAACAAAGCTATCTATTTCATCATCTAAATCATTTATACACAGCACACAAAGTAATAGTCCCAACACCAACCACTGCGGAACACAACTAGTGACTGGCATCCAATCAGAAAAGGATCCTTTTATTCCCACTCGGTCTCTCCTACCAATCAGCCAATGCTCTAACCATGTTAGTAACTTTCCTGTAATACCATGGGCTCTTAACTTGGTAAGCAGCCTTGTGTGGCACCAAGTCAAAGGCTTTCTGAAAGTCCAAATATACAACATCTACTGCATCCGCTTTATCTAACCTATTTGTAATCTCCTCAAAGAATTCCAACAGGTTTGTCAGGCAGGATTTTTCCCTGAAGGAAACCATGCTGACTTTGTCCTATATTGTCCTACGTCACCAAGTACTCCATCACCTCATCCTTAACAATTGACTCTAACATCTTCTCAACCATTTGTCTCCTCCAATTATCTGTTTTCTTCTTGAAATATATGGATTATAAATTGAAATACAAGTAAACAATGATAAACCTGCATATTTGAACCATCAGAGTTTGGAAATAAGGATCTTGGATAGAAGCTGTCAAAAGGAAAGGCAAATGTAAGGCAAAGGACTTGATTAAAATGTAAATTGTGATTTATATTAGGTTACCAACATGAACATTTTGTGAGTTCTAAGCCAATGATAACACGCTTTAAAAGCTTGATAACATGCATTTATAGCTCCATTTTGACAGATGAAAATGTAGATTAATATCTGGCAAAATGGAGCTATAAATGCATGTTATCAATGTAATCAGTGAAGGAAGGATACAAGGTTGGAAGTAAATGATTCTGGAAATCATTGAGCGTGAATTTAAATTCATTTCATTGAAAGACAGAAAGCAAATCTGTCTTAAGTAGCTGATGAGAAACAAGGTTTTGCATTTTTACAACATATTTCACATCCCTTTCAGGGTTTTCCAGAGTGCTTCACAACCAGTGAACTATTATCGCCATTATAATATAATAATTACTCTCATGGTATGTGATTCCAGTTAATTGGGCCATCAGCTAATCAGGGCAGCCGCTTATTTCGGCCAACTCTTAAAGAACAAAAACTAATCAAGAAAATCGCCAGGATTTCCTTTATCTGTTTGGGATGCCTAATTGGGTCAGCAGACTGTTACTGAACAGTTTCTACCTAATATCAGTCGGTTGCATTTGTATAACCATTAGATGCTACACTGTGCTTAGAGTGAACAGGTTTTAAATGGTGTCAGTTGTGTGCTTGTGTTCAAAAAGCAGTGATTTTTTTCACTGATGATGAAAAATAAGCAGTGAGACAATTCAGAACTATTTTGCATTGTGGTTTCAAGTGCTTAGGCTTGGAGATGCCAGAAATAGCCAGGAGTGAAAATGAAACATTTCACAACTTCAATTTAGGAACCACGAGGATTTTGAAGGTATCAACAATTATCTTGAATGTTATAATAAAAATGAAAATTTGGAGGATGCAAACATCAAAAGGATTGCATGAAGGCAGTCCATTATCTACACTAGGTGACTGTGCTGGTTTTCTTCATTTACAGTCAATCAAAAGAACATGGCAGCATACACTGGATGAATTCCTCTTTTGATCACTATAAGGGGCTAATGCACAGTTTTATGGTGCTGTGGTAGTATTGATGGTGTTCTTATTCTGTTTTTCATTTAAATGCACAATTTGTGACTCAGTTAAACTGTAGTTTGTCTTTTTACATAACTTTGTAACTACTTCCATGAAACTTTGGCTAGTTAGGGCAGCCACTTAATTGTGCCAAAACTAGTCCTCTGTGTCTCAATTAACTGATATCCATTGTATTGGAATGTGTTTTCTTTTGGAATTAAGCTAAACATTTTTGTTTATCCTGTTTTTCTGAAAGGAGCAATTTTTTTTTGCCTCTGGCCATCAAGTCCAGTTTTTTTTTCTTTTTAACACTTAATAAATATATTCAATGCTGGTCCTTACCACTATTGATCTGCCTGTTCTGTTTTCATTAGACAGGGACTGTCAACTTATAAAGAACTTTGCAGTCTTGCCAGTGACCTTAATCAACCCGATCTTGTTTACAAGTTCATGAATTTAGCCAATCACCATGCAATGTGGAACTCCCGAAAGGTAAGTAGTGTTTCAAGAGGTATTGCCCAAGTCTGATGATTGTGGTTGCCAGCAATCTATGTTGATGATTTGAGCAGAATGGTATTATTGAATAGCTGCTGCTTGTCCCTGCAGGGTGCTGCTTTCGGGTTCAACATCATTGCAACAAAGGCTGAAGAACAGCTGGCTCCCTATTTATCTCAACTTGTCCCTCGACTTTACCGATATCAGTTTGATCCAAATTCTGGAATCCGGCAAGCCATGACTAGTATTTGGAATGCCCTTGTCACAGATAAAAGTGCTGTAAGTGTAGGTTTAATTTCAGTCTAGATGTTTTGATTTGCTTTTTCAGTTACTGAATGGATAATATTATTTGCAGCTTATCATTCCATGTCTTTGAACTTTTTTATTCAGACCAAATGACTACATTGGCAGTTACTTTAAGGAAAGTAGTATTTTATTTCAAATGGCTTCCTCTTCAATGTTTTTTACAACTACGTGTCAATGTTTTCAAAAATTAAGATTCAGAGGGATGATGCCACTTTAAGGGATGTTTCATCATATCTTGTGCTAGATGAACAACAGCTGTGCAGCATTAAAACTGGTTTCTTTGAAGCCTTGTTCCTTCAGAAATGTTTTTACTTATCATGATATGTGAACATTGCTGACAAGGCAAATAATTATTACCCATTCAAATTGCTGCCTGAACTGAGTGACCATTGGATTAGTTCAGAGGGGATTTAGAGCTTTGTACTATATCAGATTTACCAAGAGTTAATTATATGTTTCTTTCAACAGATAGATAAATACCTAAAGGAGATCCTTCAAGATCTTATAACCAATCTAACCAACAATCTTTGGCGTGTTCGTGAATCCAGGTACTTATTTCAAAGCTTTTTGGAAGTACAATAAAGTGTTGGATCTTATGTTAATCTTCTGATCTTTGGGGTTCTTCCAGGGATCAAGAATGATGAGGACTCTTAATGATCATTTATTTTAAAGTTTAAACAAGTATACAAATACTAAGCAAACTAGGTGAAGAGCTGAGAAGCAGAGATTCAATGAAAAGCAAAGATAAAAAGGGAAAACATAAATAAAGATAGTCCACCTAAAAAATGCATCACCTTTATAGTCAAGATAAAAGAAAATTCCTTAGATAAAAATAAACCAATCAATGTTTGCACAATTACATCACGTAGGTAATGTGTTAACACTTACCAATGAAAAATGAAAAGTTATGGATAATTGTGATACCACTTTCTTCAAGTAAGTGGGGATGAACCACAACATTCCATGAAAAATACATGAGTTTTTAAAAAAAGTACAAATTATGATAAGCTACAACTTTAGTGGCCAGCTGGTGGTGGTGTGGCATCAGCACTGGACTTTGGGGCGAGAGGTCCTGAGCTTGAATCTGGCTGGCTCCCTTGCATCTTCTCCACCATTCCTGGGTAAGTGTCAAGTTAGCAACTCGACCTCGTAAAAAAAACTGGTGAGGGATGGGCTTCGCCAGGTTTCCGATGCCCAAGACACGCCATACGATGAGCAATCACCAAAAAGATTGTTGCAAAAAGCTTGTCACAACGGCTCCCCGATGACTCCACCAGGAGTTAAGGGGGGCGCGCGCGCGCACACACCTTTAATCTTACATTAATTCATCCAATATCTCATAGAAGTTTTTTTTTTAAAGTGGTTTCCAACAACAGTAATATGTAACTGAAGTATAGTTCCGCACTCACATTTTTATCTTGTTCTATGATTGTGTTGTCCTGAGTGTTCCTGTGTTATATTGCAAAGAAGAAAATTGGGCAGGCCTCTTGTTGTTGGGCAACTATTGTGAAAGGCTGCTGTTTACAGGACATTTGCTTGGGTGAATTACAGCACAAAATTAGTCCTTTCAATTAAGAGGGGATAAAAATGAATAGCAGAATTAAGACAATGGGTGTAAATGGAAAATAATATTGGGAATTAATATGTTTAATTAGATTGAGTGGTGAGGAGATTGCATCTAAATATATAAGATTACCCATTTTCAAGAGAAAAAATAAAATGAATAAGTTAAATACATTGGCAATACTGCTGAAATGTAGCTACCTATCTCTTTCTAAATAGATATTTTAAGTAATAGTAAAATGTAATTCTCATTTATGATTTGTGTAATGTGTTGCTTTCAAAGCAGTCAGTCTGTTAACAGCAAGCAAGTTGTCTTTTGGGATTAAAAAACACAAAATGCTGGCAGAACTCAGCAGGCCAGACAGCATCTATGGGAGGAGGTAGTGATGAAGTTTCGGCCTTAAACATCATCACTACCTCCTCCCATAGATGCTGTCTAGCCTGGTGAGTTCTGCCAGCATTTTGTGTTTTTTATTTATTTCCAGCATCTGCAGATTCACTCGTATCATCTTTTAGGATTATCTGCCTTGAAGCATTGTTCTTTCAAAGGTTTATTTATTCATTCATTCACGTTGAAATAATTAAGGTTTCTTGCCTATGACATGACCTTCAATTTGAAAATATGACGTTGAAGGTTACATTTGAGATGGAGTGAGAAAAGTAAATTTGTATGAAACTGAATGGATCCAGTATTGTACCACTTAAAAGATTATGTTAAGCTTTTGGTATAGTTCATTTGTAGGAAAAGTTTGGAAATAATTGTAGAAATTGTGTTGCATCTAACTTTGAATTTGGTCATCAAATGTTATTGCAAGAAAACTCCACCAGAATTTAATTTATTTGTGTTTGGAGAAGGTGCAGACTTTCATTAATGTTTATCTTTGTCACCTTGTTAATGGCTATGAGCACAGCATTAAGTAAGCTTGGAAAATAAAGAGCAACAAAGTAATGTCATTTTTAACTATCACCTTCAAGTACAACAGCTGAAGGAGGCATGACCACTTGTGTACAGTATATATAAAAATGATGGGGGGGGGGGAGAAAGCCATTTTCATTCCCTGGCCACATCTTAAAATATGTTACAGCAAATCAAGGACATTTGAAGCTTGTTTGCTATGTTTAGTAGTGTAGGAAGTGGTCAGCAAACTTGCATCCTCAAGATTCAAATACATAAGTAATGTCATAATGACTGCATGATGTCCTTCAATGATAAGCAAGGGATAAGTAACGGCTAGAGAATGCAGCAGTTATATATTGCTTTTCAAAGTTTGCTAAAAGAGGGTTTATACCTACTTTGGAGACTAAAACAGACTTTGCTTTAGCAACCGTCCAAAAAATAAGATATTAAATACTGTATTGGGCATGTCAGCCTAGACTTATAATTGAATGTACAAGCTTCTGACATTGGTCAAAAGTGTCATTTCAGCAAAGCTGATCAAAGGCTGTTAAAAGGTGTGCCTAGAATACACGTATTTTGCAAAAGATTAGTGAAGTCCTTAACTGATAAGTACAGATGAAATTTGGTAGTTTTATAAAATTTTCTTTTGATGTCTTGTATGGAAATATGATTATCTGAATATGCTATTGACAAACCATATTTTAATGTTAAGCATTTTTTATATCTCTTTTGGGACCCAAAATTTTTGTAGCACCTATATTAGCTGTTTTTGTTCCTGTCTCAACCCAACACTAATACTTCCTCTAAATTAAATAAATTTAGATATAGATCTATTATTTTTCTTCTGCTCAGTCCTCTACCCACTTATATGTAACAGTGCCTCCTATTCCTTGTAGTTGTTTAGGAATGAGTGAAATATTGCGAGGAAGAAAAGTGGATGAAATCATTGACAGGATTCCAGAAATATGGGAAACTCTGTTCAGAGTGCGGGATGACATAAAGGTACAATTGTGTTTTTTTTTAAATTTAATTACTTTTCCAAGTTTGAAGATGACTAGTTTGTTGTCATCCTACTTCCAAAGGCTATCTATGATATTCAGTTCCTTTCTTTGCATATTTGTGCTCACTTTTTTATACCTGTATGCAATAATTTATTTGCTACTTGTCTACTAATAGCAAAATGATAACTCCCTGACCTGACATCTTAAAAAGCATTTTCTTTAATCTTAATGAAATGCAGCATGTAATAGGCCCTTTGAGCCACACTGTCTGGCAGTCCCACGATTTAATCCCAACCTAATCACAGAACAATTTACGATAACCAAATAACCTACCAACTGGTATGTCTGGACTGTGGGAGGAAACCAGAACACCTGTTGGAAACCCACATAGTCACTGGGAGAACATACAAGCTCCTTACAGACAGCGGCAGGAATTGAACCCGGGTCGCTGGTACTGTAAAGCACTGTGCTAACCACTGGGCTACTGTCATTTAGTATGTGAATCCAGAGTTAAATCAATATGGTTTGTATGAACTTTCAACTTGAATAACATTGTTTTAATAATGGTACTCTAGAAGTAATAATGTTTATGGTTGCAAATTTCACAAATTTGATAACCTTTCCATTGAAAAACATAAATAATGGATCCTGCGTATCTTTCCCCACATTTGCATTCTTCCCTTTAAAACCTGTTCAGTGTAATCATAAAGAACTGGTTGCATTTACACAGTTCTTGCAAAATTGAAGTAGCTCATAACCATAGTAAACAAAAATCTGCTGAGTAGGGAAGAAAAAAGAAATTTTTTTAGGAGAGAGGTGAGTGGATGAAACTGAAGAAATAGCATAGGATTGGCAGGTAATTTCATTCTCTAGTAATGGAAGAATACTTGTAATAACTTAGTGAATATAAGTAGCTGCCTGGCATTAAAATTTCCCATCATTTCTACAAATTGTTAATGCATGATTTCCTGATCTTTCTTCTTTGGTAGCCTCTCTGCAAGGTGGCCACCAAAGAAATATTAGTTAATGCCTTTGGATGGGGTGGATTTTGTCTTTTGATGGAAATTAATATTTAAAATTCTGGTGATATGGGTGCCTTTACTCTTCACCTAAACTGTCTTATTTAATTGACAGGAATCTGTTCGTAAGGCAGCAGACCAGGCACTTAAAACCCTGAGTAAGGTAAATATGTGTACTTTGAATGCATGTGCATATAACAATTTTGCCATGATACCAACAAAGCTATTAAATGAAAGTGTTAATTAATTTTAAGGTGAAATGTTCTTATTATTGTCATCAGCTAAAGCTTAAATTATTTGCAGTAGCTGTGCAGCTTAACTAATTGTGAAAGTTTTCAGTCTTCTAGGCTAAAGTATGTTGTATTTTCATCTTCCTGAAACAGAGCAAGAAAAAGTGATTTTAAATTTTAAATTAGTTTTGTAACTTACTCTATATAAGCTCGTACTTCTTTTGAATGTCAGGCAAAAAAAATCTTTTTGCCAACATTGACACAAAACCAAAATGTGACGAAAACGAAGGACAACCAACGTGTTTGTGCAATACTGTACCCTTTATTTGCGTGTAGTCTGTCCTACATTGCAGTCTATTCATTGTGAAGTATACCACAGCAGATTGGAGGTTGATTTCCTTCCTCTATTTTGGAATTCCCTCATTTGCCATCAACTTTATTCTGTATCAGTGTGCCTCACTAAGATACCACAGGAAATTTAGAGGTCAATCATTTGGATCAAATTATGCCACTAAATGACAGACTGTCCAGACATTAATTTCCACGAATGCATCAATATCCATGGTTTAACCAGACGTCTAACTTTTAAACAAATTTGGAATACCTATCTCAACTAAAAATAAATGATTTATTTTCAGATTTTTTTTTCCTGCTATTGCATTGAGTTTTCGGAGTGTTCATGTGTCGCCCTTGCTACAGCCTTACTTGCACATGTAATAATTAAGATAAGTGATGTAGATGTACTGAAGGGGTAGCTAGTTAATGTTGGAGCTAGAGATGCTTTGATCCAGAAGGTTCTTTGGAAGTCAAGAATGAGGCGTAAAACTTGTGGTTACAGTCATTTTTTAGGTGTTCATAACAAGAAATAGCAGCAACAACTCACTCCACTGTAGGGGAAGAGGGCAGTGAGAGAACCAAGACTGGAAGAAAAACACAGAAGTCATGGTTATCTTGTACAAGCTAGGTTGATAAGGGAATAAGGGACAACCTATGAAACAGGTTCAATAGTGTAACATAGGCTGCAGATATGACTGTGTGGCTAATACAACTTTTAAGTTTGCTGATGACACCACTGTCGTAGGCCAAATCAAAGGCGGCGATGAGTCAGCATATAAAAGGGAGATCTGGCTGAGTGGTGCCACAATAACAACCTCACACTCAATGTCAGCAAGACAACAGAGCTGATAATTGACGAGGGGGAAAACCAGAGATCCATGAGATAATTGGAGGAGAAAACCAGAGATCCATGAGCCAGTCTTTATCAGGGAATCAGCGGTGGAGAGAGTCAGCAATTTTAAATTCCTCGTTGTTATTTCAGCGGACCTATCCTGATCCCAGCACATAAGTGCAATTGTGTGAAAGCATAGTAGCACCATTGCTTCCATAGGAAATTATAAACCTTCAGCATGATATCTAAAACTCTGACAAACTTCTGTAGATGTGTGGTGGAGAGTATATTGCCTGGTTGCATCACAACATGGTATAGAAACATCAATGCCCTTGAATGGAAAATCCTACAAAGTAGTGGATACAGCCCAGTCAATCACAGGTAAAGCCCTCCCCACCATTGAGCACATCTAAATGGAGCGCTGTTGCAGAAAAGCAGCATCCATCATCAGAGACAGCCACCACCCATGTCATGTTCTCTTCTTTCTGATGCCATCAGGAAGAAGGTACAGGAGCCTTAGGACTCTCACCACCAGGTTCAGGAACAGTTATTACTCCTCAGCCATTAGGCTCTTGGACCAAGGGGAATCACTTGCCCCATCATGAAATGTACCTACAACCTATACCACTTTCAAGGACTCTTCATCTCATGTTCCTTCAATATTTATTGGTTATTTATTATTATTAATTTTTTCTTTCTTTTGTTTGTGCAGTTTGTTATTTTTTGCAAGCTGGTTGTCCACCTTGTGATGGTCTTTCATTGATTCTATTATGGTTATTGGATTTTTTGAGCATAGATGCAAGAAAATCAATCTCAGGATTGTATAAGGTGACATATTTGTACTTTGATAATAAATTTACTGTGAACTTTGAGATAAACAATCAGAAAAATACAGAACCAGCTGTAGTACAATTACTGAACAATTACAAACAAATGATTATATAAAAATATAAGCAAACATGAAGGAAGTTAAACTACAAGAAAAATAACAATTTAGATTCTAATTGGACATTGTCTCCCAACCCTCACTCCTTTGATTCTAAATCATCCTTTTAGAATCATTACGTTTGAAAATTCAGAGGCAGAAAAACTTGCAGTGCCAGCATCAAGTATAACACTAAATCAACAATTAACCTTGAGTTATCAAAAATTCAAAGGGTATTTCTTGCAGCTATGCCACAGTCACATGGATTGCCCTTATGGGTAGGAACACTCATGTGAGTTTAAAAAGCTTTATTAATATTGACATAAAGGTAATTAAGATGTAAATTATGATAAGGCACACCAGGAAACTATTATAACTTGTAATATTCAGTGAACTTCAGCTTCCTAGCATTGATTTGATCCTGTCAAAGAAATGCGTCAAATTGATTATCTTAGCTGCTTTCTTACAAATGTGATCATTCAAATCAGTTATGTCTTCAGACACGTGAGGTTTGTAAATACAGCACCCCCTGCCCGTGGTTCCCCCAAAAGGCTGAGAGAAGATCTAATGCGAATTACATATTTCAACTTCTTCTGCTCTTGCTTTCTGTGAGACACCAGCAGTATCATTGCTTACTCCTGCTAAAGCTGCAGCAACATTTTTAATTAGAGAAGACTGGTAGAAATTCAGTAACAACAAATAACATCAGAATAAACAATGTTCAATAGTTAACAACTTTGTCTGGTATCTTCTAACCGATTAGTGATTTACTAGCTGTAGCCCAGTGGTGTAGATGCTGAGTCATGGGATACTAGCACATTAACCTCAGTGCTTGTTGTTACTTTCTAAAACCACCTTTGGTTGATTGCAGTGGCGACCATTCATCCACTTACTTCTGAATTGGTAATTAACAGCACTTGATAAGGTCCTTCCTACCAAGTGTCCGATGCCTCCTTATGTGGTTTCTTGATCAGGACCCAGTCGCCAGGAATCAAGCAGTGTCCTCCCAGCAGCAGAAACTTGAGATGCAGACCGAACAGCTTGGGTTAATTTCTCACAGTAGTCAACTAAACTAATGTGTATATCAGCTTCATTGAGATCAGTCACTCCAGAGAGTGGCATAGGTCATCTTTTTACCACCCCGAGTGGGCTTAATCTAGTAGTTTTGTTTGTGGTTTCTCTACTGAGGTAGTGTCCATGACATTACCTCAATATTTTTGCTCCCTTTTGCACTACTATATATTTACTGTCTATATCTGTCTGTAATTTATAGTTTATTTTATGTAATGCACTGCTGCTGCAAAACAACAAATTTCAGTGATAATAAACCTGATTCTGGTACCAAATAGGACTATAGGAAAGACCATAGGCCATGCATGCCATCTTTGTGATAATTTGTTATTGTCTGATGACCCCATTCATCTTGTCCACCTGTCCTGATGACTCTGGGTGATGTGGACAATAGAAGGACCACTTATGTTCATCACTCGATGTAATTCCTGGCATACACTTCCAGTAAAGTGAGTACCCTTAGTCAGGGTCAATGCAACATGCCAGTCCCATCTAGGAATGCAATACTTGATCAGAATTTTGCTGTACATCTGGCAGTGGCTTTCCTTGCTAGAATAACTGTGTACTATTACCAGTGTGTCTGGATATCCCTTGCACTTTGGTAAAATGATGTATTCCACTTGTAGACGCAACAATGAGCCCAGTCGGGCAGGAACATTTGTGATAGTTTTTTTGGCTTTTCCAGGTTTGTTTCCTGGCATGATGTGCATCTTTCTATTATTTGTCAAGCTTTTGCCCTGAACTTTGGATTCTGCCACTATTGGGATTATCTTTTCCATTCCAATGTGTTCTAAGGGGTGTATCTTCTGTGCCTGATGTAGCCACAACCACGTTGCTTCCTTTGGTCTGTGACTGGTATCATATCTCTGTATTCTGTCACTGTTGAATTTCCCAACATTCTCCATCCAGAACAACTTTTCTTCATTAGAGAGCATTAGCTTGCATTTCTCAACTATTCTATGTGTTTGTCGATGATAGAGAGTTCAGGTTTCTTTCCATAAATCCATCTGTCAAATTCACTATGTATTTCTTGTATTTTCATAATTGTATTCTTTTTACCCTTTTCCATGCTGCACTTTTTGCTGCTAAATCTGTGAATGCATTTCCACAGATTTCAGTTTTGTTTATTTTGGAGTGGCTTTTACATTTCCGTGCAGACTCTTCTGATAGCCATCAGAAAACAGCCATTAATTCTTTTACTAACTGGCAATTCTTGTTTGAAGTTCCTCCAACCATAAGAAATCCGCTTTGCCTCCATAAATTTACAAAATCTTGAACAACTCCAAAAGCATATCGAGAATCTGTGTAGATGTTAGCTGGCTTTCATTCTGCCATCTGACAGCTTCCAATCAGGGCCTTCAGTTCTGTATTGTGCAGAGGTATTAGGAGTTATACATCCTAATGCCCAGCACTTCTAATTTAGAAATTACTGCTCATCCAGCCATTTTAACTCCTCCCTAAACCATCAGGAGCCATCGGTGAACAGAATCAGATCTTGATTGTAGGTGGGTTTGCTGAATGGATATCATTTGTATAATCCTTGGTACATAGAATAGTACAGCACAGGAACAGGCCTTACAGCCCACAGTGTTGTGCCAAACAAATTAAATTAGTAATCAGATCTGCCTATGCAACGTCCATATCATTCCATTTTCCTCACATTCATGTGTCTGTCTAAACGTCTCTCAAAAGTCTCTACCACCACCCCAGGCAGCACATTCCACCTTCCCACCACTGTCTGTATGTTTTAAAAAAGAATGCCCTCACATCTCCTTTGAAATTACTCCCTCTCATCTTAAGGGCATGCCCTCTGGCTTTGGATATTTCAATCTTTAGAAAAAATTTTGTTTACTCTATGCCTCTCATAATCTTAAACCTTTATCAGATCATCCCTCAGCCTCCACCACTCCAGGGAAAACAACCTGAGTCTCACCTCTTGTTGGAGCACTTGCTGTCATCCTAGTATACATCAAAGCAACATCCTGGTAAACCTCTTCTGAATCCTCTCCAAAGCCTCGTCATCCTTCCTATAATGGGGTGACCAGAACTATAAGCAGTACTCCAGGTGCAGCCTAGCTGGAGTTTTATAAATCTGCAACATGACTTCCTGATTTTTGAATCCAATTCCATAACTAACAATGTCAAGCATGCCATATTCCTTCTTAAACACCCTATCCATGAACCACTTTCAGGGAGCAATGAATGCGGATCCAAAGATCCCTCTGCTCATCAGCACTGTTAAGGATCTTTCCCTTAAAAATGTACTCTCTCTTTGTATTTGACCTACCAAGATGTAACACTCCACACTTAGCTAGGTTAAACTCCATCTGCTATTCCAAGAATAAATCCCTTTTACCATTACCCCTTGTCTTTTGTGGGCAAGCCAGTTCTGAATCCATTTGGACAATTCACCATGGATCCTATGTATCTTAGTCTTCTGGATGAGCCTACCATGAGGGACCTTATCAAAAGCCTTACTGACATCCATTTAAACACATCTACAGTTCTACCATCAGTCAGCCTCGTCACCTCATCAAAAAACTCAAGTTAGTAAGAAACGACTCGCCCCACACAAAGCCATGTTGGCTCTCCCTAACTAGGCCATGATTTTCCAAATGCTCACAAATCCAATGCCTAAGAATTGTCTCCAGTAACTTCCCTATAACTGATGTGAGACTCACCAGTCTAGTTTCCAAGATCATCGTTGGTTCTCTTCTTGAATAATAAAACAGCATAAACCGCTCACAAGTCCTCTGGGACTTTACCTGTGGCTAGAGAGAATGCAAAGATATTGCTCAAGGCCCCAGCAATCTCTTCTCTTGCCTCTCTCAATAACTTGGGTTATATAGTACTGTACAGATATACTGTATATAGCTAGGGTGCCCAAGACTTTTGCACAATACTGTATTGTGAACATGAAGCAGATAGTGAGTTTGTAAATCTGGCTGGAGAAAAGGATGTTGGGAATAGCATGGGTGGAGTGTCGTGGGAGGGGTGTGGGAAATGGCAGAGAAGGAATGCCAGGGGCATGGGGGTGGCTCAGGTGCAAACACAGCCAGCCTTGAGACACCAGGCAAGGTCATTTGATTCCAAACAATTTGTTTATTGATCATTACAGAATGTCTCTGATGCATCCTGTTCCCTCCCCTCTCTGCCATTTCCCCTTTTCTCAACCATGATTCCCCTCTCCCTTACGTACAGTGGCCCGGTCAAAATTTCTGTTACTGTGAATAGTTAAGTGAGTAGAAGATGAACTGATCTCCAAAAGGAATAAAGTTAAAGATGAAACATTCTTTTCAACATTTTAAGCAAGATTAGTGTATTATTTTTGTTTCGTACAATTTTAGAGTTTAAAAAAAGGAAAGGAGAACCATGCAAAAGTTTGGGCACCCCAAGGGATTTGAGCTCTCAGATAACTTCTACCAAGGTCTCAGAGCTTAATTAGCTTGTTAGGGCAGTGGCTTGTTCACAGTCATCGTTAGAAAAGGCCAGGTGATGCAAATTTCAAAGCTGTATAAATACCCTGACTCCTCAAACCTTGTCCCAACAATCAGCAGCCATGGGCTCCTCTAAGCAGCTGCCTAGCACTCTGAAAGTTAAAATAAATGATGTCCACAAAGCAGGGGAAGACTATAAGAAGATAGCAAAGTGTTTTCAGGTAGCTGTTTCCTCAGTTTGTAATGTAATTAAGAAATGGCAGTTACCAGGAATGGTGGAGGTTAAGTTGAGGTCTGGAAGACCAAGAAAACTTTCCAAGAGAACTGCTCGTAGGATTGCTAGAAAAGCAAATCAAAACCCCCGTTTGACTGCAAAAGACCTTCAGGAAGATTTAGTAGACTCTGGAGTGGTGGTGCACTGTTCTACTGTGCAGTGACACCTGCACAAATATGACCTTCATGGAATAGTCATCAGAAGAAAACCTCTGCTGTGTCCTCACCACAAAATTTGGCGTCAGAAGTTTGCAAAGAAACATCTAAAAAAGACTGATGCATTTTGGAACCAAGCCCTGTGAAATGATGAAGTTAAAATAGAACTTTTTGGCCGCAATGAGCAAAGGTATGTTTGGAGAAAAAAGCGTGGAGAATTTAATGAAAAGAACACCCCTCAAGCTGTTAAGCACTGGAGTGGATCGATCATGCTTTGGGCTTGTGTTGCAGCCAGTGTCACGGGGAACATTTCACTGGTAGAGGGAAGAATGAATTCAATTAAATACCATCAAATTCTGGAAGCAAACATCACACCATCTGTATAAAAGCTGAAGATGAAAAGAGGATGGCTTCTACAACAGGATAATGATCCTAGCTAAACACACCTCAAAATTCGCAATGGACTACCTCATGAGGCACAGGCTGAAGCTTTTGCCATGGCCCTCACAGTCCTCCGACCTAAACAGCATCAAAAATCTGTGGATAGACCTCAAAAGAGCAGTGCATGCAAGACGGCACAAGAATCTCACAGAACTAGAAGCCTTTTGCAAGGAAGAATGGGCGAAAATCTCCCAAACAAGAATTGAAAGACTCTTAGCTGGCTGCAGAAAGCACTTACGAGCTGTGATACTTGCCAAAGGGAGTATGACTAAGTACTGACCATGCAGGGTGCCTAAACTTTTGCTTCGGGCTCTTCTCCATTTTTGTTATTTTGTAACTGTAAAAGATGGAAATAAAAAAGTAATCTTGCTTAAAATATTAAAGAAATGTGTCATCTTTAACTTTATGCCTTTTGGAAATCAGGTCATCTTTTACTCGCTTAGCTATTCACAGTAACAGAAATTTCCACCGGAGTGCCCAAACTTTTGCATGCCACTGTATGTATGGATATATTTAAAAGGCTTTTGCACTGTACTATATCCCATCAGGTCTTGGGGACTTGTCCATCTTAATGCTCCGAGACCTAACACTACCTCTTCCTTTACCTTGAAGTGACCTAGCATATCAATATGTTCAGCACTTATCTCCTATCGTCTACATCCTTCACCCACATCTTCCTCATCCAAGCAAATGTTCCCCATTTATCCTTGAGTGGTCCTACCTTTTCCCTAGTTATTGTCTTGTTCTTGATTTAGAGAATGTCTTTAGATTCTCTTTAATCCGACCTGCTAAGGACTTTTCATAGCCCCTCCTGGCTTTCCTAATTCCCTTCTTGAGGTTTTTTCTGGCTTCTTTATAATCATCAAGGGTTCTGTTTGATCCTAGCTTCCATAGCTTTACATACTTCTGTTTTTCTTGGCTAAATTCATCAACTCCCATGACATTCAAGGTTCTCTTAACTTGTCATTCTTGTCCTTCCTTCTGACCGGAATGTACTTTGCCAGTACTCTGTGCAGTTGGACATTAAACACCCTTCACATGTCAATATGGACTTGTCCAAAAACAGCTGTTCCAAATAATTCTCCGTAGTTCCTGCCCAATGCTCTCATAATTTACCCTGCTCTAACTTAATACTCTCTTGCAAAGTACATACTTATCTGTAATTATCTTGAAATTTATAGTATTGTGACCACTGTTCACTAAATATTTTCACCTGGCCAGGCTCATTGCCCAACACCAGGTCCAGTAGAGTCACTGCTCTTCTTGACTATATACATATTGATCTAAGAATCTCTCCTGGATGCACCTTACAAATTCTGCCCCATCTAAACCTCTTGCACTAAGAAGATCCCAGTTTATATTAAGGAGGTTGAAGTCACCATGACAACAACCTTATTGTTTTTGCACCTTTCTGTAATCCACCTGCATATCTATTTCTGATTATCCTGGTAGCTGTTTGGGGGGTGGGGGGTGGTGTCTGCAGTACAACCCCATCAGAGTGACAGCACCCTTCCTGTTTTTGAGTTCTACCCGTGTAATCTCAGTGGACAAGCCCTCCATTATATCCCCTCTGAATGCAGCTGTGGTATTGTTCCTGATTAGTAACGCAACACCCCCATCGCTTTTACCTCCCTTTCTTTCTTTTCTGTAACATTGAAAGAAGAAGCATTCCACTTCCTGCCTGTACCTGTTGTACCTTTGCCTCTTAACCTCTTCCTCTGCCTGCTTTCACCAAAGCCTGACCATTCTAACACTGGCCCACTAAGCAGTAATTTTCCACTTACATTGGGTAATTTTCTGTCCCTATGAAATTACTACTACTACTTGTAATTGTGGCTTGTCCAAACTTGCTTTGTGACCCTTGGCGGATAAATAAACGAGTAAATAAAGCACATCATATTTATGCTGGTCTGCAGTGTCAGAAGCAATCAAATCATCATCCACCTATTGTAAATTGGTAGAATCAGCGGCTAGTAAATCCCTCAGATGTTTCATTGCCATGTGGAGTTGTTGTGGACCCCTTGTGTTGGCCTCATCCACTGGTATTCTTCTGCTTCTGCTTGGTACTGTGCAAGCACTGCTGGACGGCTGTTATAACGCACAGTCTGTATGAACAGTGTGAGAGATAAATTGTAAAGTGAGCTTTTTTTACCAGATCGCCTAAATTGATTTGATTGAGTCTATCTTTAAAAATATTAATGTCAGAAATACTGCGCAGGTCTGGCAGCAGAAGATTCCACTCTCTTGTTGATCTTGGGTAGAGGGAGTACTGGTAGCAAATCTTGTTGAATGAAGGGGTTTCCAGTATGTAAGGTCCAGTTTGCTGTTGAGTTGAGCTGATCCTGTGACAAATTTGGATGTTTGATGGAGTGATGTTGTGAACTTCTGTGAAAATGGAGATTAACCATAGTTTAGTACGTCGGTTTTCAAGTGGTTCCCACTGAAGGTTAGAGAGCTTGTTGGTGACACTGGATTCCTGCTGTAATCAGTTAGCACAAAGCCAGCAGCACTGCATTGGATTTTTTCGATGGACTTCTTATTGTTAGCTTGTTGGGGATCCCATATGGCTGCGTATTGTTGTCCATTAAGCTTACCACAGGCTCCAATGGTACAGACCAGAATCCATTAGATGTATCAATAACTAAATAATTTGTGTCATGGTTTTAATGCATTAAAAATGGTTGATGGGTTGACCACTAGAGTTATTTGTCAATAGACAGATTAGCATATAATCCACTGTCAATCTCTATGGACAGTTTGATGGCTTGCAATTAACTACTGTTCAACACAAACAAAATGCTGAAGGAAATCAGCAGGCCAGGCAGCCTCTATGGAAGAGTAAACAGTTGACGTTTCAGGCCAGGACACTTCATTAGAACCAGAGAAAAAAGATGAGAAATTAAAGTAAGAAGGTGGGTGGAAGGGGAGGAAGAAATACAAGGTAGTAGATGACAGGTGAAACCCGAAGGGATCAAGTAAAGAGCTGGAAAGTTGAAGAGGTGAAGAGATAAGGGGGCGTCTGACAGAGGAGGGCAGATGGCCATGGAAGAAAGGGCAGTGGGAGGAGCACCAGAGGGAAGTGATGGGCAGATAAGGAGACATTGGGAATGGGGAATTTTCTCTTGTTTGTGAATTAACTACTATTCTCCAGTCTTCCAACCACCACTTAATGTCATTCCAGCTATCTTTTTAGATTTTGCTTATCATTTCCCATATCAATATCAACTCTTAGTCAACTGTTTGACTTGATGTGAAGGTAACATGGTAGTCAGAATTTGGATGGCATCATATGGCTGCAAACTGTATATATTCTTAATACACTGAAGTTCAGCTCGCATCTAGGACCCTCCTTTATTAGGATGTGAAGCCTCTTTGGACTATTTATCAATCTTATTGGGGCAAATCAAGGCATGGCTGCCAGTCTTATTTCCTCATCGTTGTCATCACCACTTGAACCATTGTAGAATTTGTGTCATGTCCGTCATGCGATATCTCTTGAGTTTGGAGGAAGATACCTCTTTTAGTTATTGTCCAATGCGTGCCCCAAGGAAGAGGATCAGGAGCAGAATTGCCCATCTGAGCTCCTTTATTTTCATACTATTTCAGTTTATACTTCAGCTCTGTACAGTGCAGTTCGATCCTTTTCCATTTACATTGTTGTTCAGCTTGCTCAGTTAATGCACAGATTTGCTCTTTGGACTTTTTACTGTCTCTGTCATACTGATTTTGTAATTTGTCACAATTTTCCTTTTTCACTTCATCTGGCACACCTTTATCATATTGATCTTGCCACTGAAGATGTTCTGCTTTGTAATTGTGATGAGACGGCTGGCGTCCATCTAAGTAGAAAGAAATGATATTGTTGATTAGTTTGGATGAATAAGAGTGGGGTTGAAACTTCTAAGGTGCACAACTTTGTATTCCAAATAGTTTGTTTCTGTGCAGTAAATGTAACAGAACAAACCATAAAAGAAGATTGCAGGATGCAGTGAAGTACAGTCATAGAGAGACATCTGTATACCTAATATGTTTATGTATTTGTGTAAATTTAATTTACAGGATAGGAAATCAATCCTGAAAAATTAAAACAAAACTGCAGATGCTGGAAATTTGAGACAGCAGGTCAGGAAAGAAAAACGTTAAGTTTTTCATGCCAAGACGCTTCTTCAGAAGTAGAAAACAGTGAAATACAAATTTTTTTTTTGTAGAAGAGAACCTAGCGCAGGGATGTGTAGAACAAAAGGAAATCTCTAAAAGGGTGAGACCAAGCGGTTTAATGAAAGCAGTTATTAACATATGAAGTTTCTTTATCTGAGGTGTTGTAAATAGTAAAGCTTTGTACTGTACTTTGTACCTTTGTACTGGATTATATAACAACATCTGAGCCAACATATTGATTGACAGACAGAAAGAAAGATAGAGTGAACAGCATTTTGGAGAATTCAATATCAAGTCCAGAAAACTGCAGTGTGCCCAGGTGGAAGATGAAGTGTCCATCATACTTGTATTGATCCTCATTGTAACAGTACTACAGACAGAAAAGTCAGAGTAGGTGTGGAATGATTACTTAAAGGGACAGGCACCTGGAAGCTCACGATCATACCTGTAGAGCTAACATGGCAATCATTCAATCTGCATTTTGGTTTCACTGATGCAGAGGAGACCTTACTGTGAACACCATATTCAATACACCAGATTGGGAGACATGAAAGTGAATTGTTGCTTCATTTGGAAGGACTGTTGAAGTCCCTGGAGAGTGGAAAAAAAGGGCAAAAGGGCAGATGTTTACACTTCTTACAATTACATGGCAAAGTACCATAAAACAGGGACTAGTTGGTAGGCATGGAAGACTGGCCCAGGGAGTTATGAAAGGAGCGATTCATTTAAAATGCTGAACCAGAGGAGGGGAATATATCCCTGTGGAAGTAAAACATGAAGGATAATGCCTTGAGTATAGAAGTTGGGAGGAGTGGAAGGTAGGGACTGGGTGAACTCTGCTCTTATCCAGTCCAGAAGGGGAGGGAAATGAGAGTAGAGGTGTGGGAATAAATGAGATGCAGTTAAGAGTTCTGTACTATAGTAGAGGGGAAACCATGGTTCAGGAAGAAAGAAGGCATTTCGGAAACATCTCTACAGAATGTCTTGCCATCAGAGCAAATGTGACAAGATAAGGAGGAACTGAGAAAATGAGTCATTGCAGGGGTGAAGAAAGTAGAATCAAGATAGTTGTGGGCGTTTGCAGAGTTGTAGTGATGTCAGTACCGAGCATGATGTGGGTATGGAAAAAAGGGAAGAGTCAGAGATGTGAAAGTGAGAGTGGGATGAAAATTGATATCAACTTAATTAAAATAGATTTCTGTATGGCGCAGAAAACATCAAAAATGCAGGCATTGATATGCTGGAAAAAGAGTTGAGGGAGTGGGCTTGAAAACAGGGTCTGCTCCACATAATTCCACAAAACCATAGTTTAGCTGAGCGCGTCTGATTACCTTTGATCTGGAGAAAACATGGAGTTGAAGGAGAAGTTGTTCAATGTTAGAACAGGTTTGGCCAGGCTGATGGAGGGGAACTAGCTGGGCCTCTTTAAGGAAGAAGTAGAGGACTGTCAGTCTGTTCTGCTGTGGATAGAATTATAAAGGGAATCATACACTCGGTGGCCCGTTCAATAGGTACTTACACCAGTATTCCATCTCAATAATGCAAACATCTAATCAGCTAATCACATGACAGCAAAATGCAAAAACACATGCAGACATGGTCAAGAACTTCAGTTGTTGTTCAGATCAAACGTCAGTTTGGGGATGAAGTATGATCTAAGTGACTCTGACTATGAAATGATTGTAAGTACCAAACAGAATGGTTTGAGTATATTAGAAACAGCTGATCTCCTGGGATTTTCATGCACAACAGTCTCTAAAATTTACAGAGAATAGTGCAAGAAACAAAAAACATCCAGTGAGCGGCAATTCTGTGTGCAAGAACACTTTGTTAATGACAAAGGTCAGAGAAGCATGATCAGACTAGTTCAAGCTGACAGGAAGGTGATGGAAAGTACCTAATAAAGTGGCCACTGAATGTACATCTATGATGTAGACAAACCAGTCAAAACCCAGGAAATGAAAATTATCAAAGTGAGGGAAGACGTCCTAAATGTCACTGATGTAAGTGGAAAATGACCGGACCACAGGAGAAAAGATGGAATCAAGTTGGGAAGAAGTAAGTTTGTTGGGGTAAGAGCTAAACTGAGTCAATAGTTTACCCACACATGGTTATGGATCTTAGGCAGAAGTTAGAAGCTTTGAAGGGAAAATCTCTCGAAGCCTGATGTTTAGTGTCGTGATGTGTCAGAGGTGATGTTTAATCTCTGCATGATAAATTTTAATGCACCAGATAGAATAGGTTTGATGATAATGTTAGATTTGGTTCTTGGTGAGCAGTACTAAGAGTGGCAGATTCATGTAGTGGAAAGATTAGGGGGGGTGGAAAAACCAATGTCCCATTTGTATTTAGATCAAGAGAAGGTAACTGGCCTGAGAAAAGGATCCATGTGAATTGGGAATTCTGGAGACCAGAGACATTGGCCGCAGTTTAAGGGCTCTTGGCCAAAGAGATAGGCACAGAGGAAGCGACGGTGGAGAAAAATACATCATTCTGAACTTTTCAATGTATGGCCAAGTTCATTGAGATGGCAATAAAACAGTCCCTTCTTCTGAGGGTGGTTTCAAATCTGTTATTTTCAGTCCCTGGGATCTTTTAGGAGCTCAGGAAAGAGTGAAAAACTTTAATTTTCATTTATTTTAGTTTAAACAAAGATACAAAGCACTTGAGGAGCTGAGGAGAATCAATAAAAGAAGAAGACAGCACCTTTGAAAAATCTACCACCTTTATTCTCAAGAAGAATTTTTTCAGATAGAAGTAAAGGCTACACAATTAAAACAATTATTACCTGTGTATAATGTGCTAATACTTAGCCAATTCAAAAATGAAAAGGTATATGCAATTGCCATCTTCTGCCAGTAAGCCGGGACAGATCATCACATACTGAGAAAAGTACATGAGTTTGTTAAAAATACAAATTATGTCAGTAAAAAAACTACGATAAGAAGCACAATTTTAATCTTGCATTAATTCAACTAATATCTTTAAAAAAGTATTGTAAAAAATACGATCAATTCCAACAATAGTTTTTTTGGGATCATGAGGGAAATGTCAAAAAAGATGGTGTAAATGTAATAGAGAGAAATACAAGGGAAAGAAAAATGAAGGGAGAGAAAGGCAGAAAGGGCTTTGGAGTTCAATTGCTGTTGATGTTTGCAATTTTTGACATTGAAAAGGAAAGGGAAGCACCACCTGTAGCAGTATTGAAAACACCAAAGAATACCAAAGGGCCGCTTTGAGATGGAGGAAGTTAGTGTTGTTGCAGAGAAAGGTTAAGCGGGTACATGTACCAACACATGGTATAAAGTATGGGTATTAGAATGCAATGAGAACACTTCCTTCAGAATCACTGGATGGTTTAAAGAGACCCTGGGATCCTGAGTGGGGCCTAGTCTTTCATGATGAAATACCAGAATGAGTCAGACTTCTATATCTTGTTTAATGTATAATATATTTTTAAACTTAACAGTTATAAAGGAATTAATGGGAATCCATTTTCTTTTTATAGGTCTGCATACAGATGTGTGAGCCATCCAATGGTAGCGCTGGTCAGCGATTTGTTGCTGTGCTCTTACCTTGCTTATTGGACAAAGGCATTATTAGCCCTGTGGCAGAAGTTCGTTCTATAAGGTATATACCACGAAGAAACAAAATAAGTCATGCATTTTTAATACATTGAATAACTTTAGAGTATTGTCTATGTATTGTAAATCATATTATATAATTGTTTATGTACTTGGTAAAATAAAATAGACGCATAAAACTTTTTAATTCATTTTTCTGATATTGTTGGGTAAGTCCATTTGCACCTAATTTTGTGCTTTCATTCTCCAGTAAGAATTGGAGGAAAATCAAGTGAACCAATCTTGCACTCTGTAGATCAGGGAGAATATATATATATATATATATATATATATATAAAGAGGTTGAATTTAAAAGAGCCTTAGTTTGATTTGATTGTTCCATTTTCATAGTTCAGTTTTACACTACCCTTATTATCAATAAACCATGTTACTCTTTCAGAAAATCACTTACCTGAATTCTGTTTGCCACGCTACTGGAAACATGTTCCTCCTTTTTTGCCCCATCAAACATATTGTAGATCATAAAACTATTGCATCGTCAAGAAAGGCTTTTCAATCATTCTGTGCTGGATCTTAACAGTCTCATCAGTCCCATTCTTTCCTCTGATCTTGCATTAAAACTTCAAATACCCACTATTAGAATATCTGGCTCACCAGACACTGTTGCACTCTCTTTAAACTCACTTTGGTTCCGTTTCTCTCCTGCCCTCCCCTGTGCTTCCTGACTCACTCAGTTGAAGTTTGGTATGGGCCCCCAGATCCTAAGAACCTTCTACAGGGCACAATTGAGAGCATCTTGACTGGCTGCATCTCTGCCTGGTATGGGAACTGTACTTCCCTCGGTCACAGGACTCTACAGAGAGTGGTGTAAACAGCCCAGCGCATCTGTAGATGTGAAACTTCCCACTATTCAGAACATTTACAAAGACAGGTGTGTGAAAAGGGCCCGAGTCACCCCAACTGTTCCAGCTGCAATCACCCAGGAAGCAGTACTGCAGCATAAAAGCCAGGACCAACAGGCGCCAGTGTAGCTTCTTCCACCAGACCATCAGACTGATTAATTCATGCTGACATATCTGTATTGTTGTACATACTAGTTATTATAAATTACTATAAATTGCACATTTAGACAGAGATGTAACATAAAAATTTTACTACTCATGTTTAAGAAGGATATAAGTAATAAAGTCAATTCAATTCAAGACTTGTTATCCTGTTGTATTTTTTTTAAAGTTGAGTAAAAGTATGTTGGGATACTGAAAGGAACAATATCTAGTGGTTCAGAAAATCTGCCTGTCTGACATCACCACAGTCCCGAGGCTGCTGGAATATCTGAGTTTTACTACAAGTATTTTATTAGGAAATTTCATTGTAGCAGTACTAGAAGGAGGATTTAAAACAGTTCTTATAATTATATTAACTATGGGAATTAAAATGATTGTGATTAAAATTTCCATGTACTCCAGATAATAGGAAAACTAATAAAATCACTTTGGGTAAGTGAATGTAAGCAGACAGGCTTGACCTTTGTTTGCTGATATAATCTTCCTGCAAGTCTTGTTTCCCTTGTGTGCATTTCTGAAATCTTGAGATTTCAAAAACGTAAGAATCTAATATCTAATCATAGATATCTCAACATTAGGAAGCATGATTTTGATTGGACTAACTTTGTTTTCTTTACGTAGCATCGACACCCTTGTAAAAATTAGCAAAAATGCAGGACCACTGTTAAAGCCACACGCAGCAAGACTTATCCCCACTTTATTGGAATCACTTAGTGTACTTGAGCCACAAGTCCTCAATTATTTGAGTCTACGTGCAACTGAACAAGAGAAGGTGAAGTATAATATCCAAGATTTATATATTGTACAATATATTTTCTAAGTCTTTTTGTCAGATTCAGTGGACAACTTTAGTTTTTTGTTTAAACACTAGACTGCTATGGACAGTGCCAGACTCAGTGCAGCCAAGTCTTCTCCGATGATGGAAACCATCAATATGGTAAGTGTGGGGAAAGGCTAAATAAGTAACTAATGTTTCAATCTGAAGATCAGAAGAGAAGTATCTTGCCCTGAAGTGAGGTTATTTTGTTTTGTAAATATACTTCTGATTAAGCACTTATAAAATTACTGACATTTAAAAGCCTGATTTTTTTAATCTCTCTTAATTGCATGATTTTTAGTACTTCTTGACAATTTTATTTACCTACAAGTCTAATTTTATCATTCTAAATAGCAAAAAATGCATTTCCATTCCTAAATCTTAGTTTTATTTTGTAGTGTCTCCAGCATATAGACACAAATGTTCTAGGGGATTTAGTTCCAAAGTTGTGTGAACTCCTGAAGAGTGGAATAGGTCTTGGAACTAAGGTGAGTCTTAATCGATTACAAAAGATTTGATTGCAAATGCTTTGATCATATTTGCATGTGTTAAACTTGGACTTGCAGGCTTTTAAAAGGTACTATGTTCATAAATTAAAATATTTGAGTTGGGGTTCAACGGGCTTGAATGTGAGCAAGCAGAGGCTGAGTGGTTTGGAATGATTTAATTGATTGTAGAACTTAAGAAGTTAGAGCCAAAGGTTTAACAAGTTTTGGTAGGATGGTTGTTAAAGTAGTGGAATGCTCCTCCCTGTAAGATGTGGAAATTTCAGGATTCCTAACTGTCTCCCTGATCTCTACATCTGCAGGAAGTGCATCCAACTTCAGCGCCTGACTGTCAAGGTCAAAGAACTGGAGCTGCAGCTGGATGTACTCGGGATCATATGGGAAACTCAAAACCTCATAGATGAAACATTTAATGAGATGGTCACACCAGAGCGTAGGCTTCAGGTAGTAAGTGGTTGACCTTCAGGAATAGTAAGTGGTATAAGCAGGTAGTGCAGGTTTCCCCTGTATTAATACTCCTCAACAACAAGTATATCCCTTTGGATATTGCTGGGGGGATTCCCTGTCAGGGCACAGCAACAACAGCCAGGCCAGCGGACTGTAGCTAGCTGTGATGCTCAGTAGGGAAGGGTAAAGGCAGGCCTAGAGATAGGAAACTCAGTAGTTAGGATGACAGACAGATGATTCTGTGTTTGCAATAGAGATGCTAGGGTGTTGTGTTCCCTCTGACGTGCTAGGGACCAAGATGTCTCAGAGTGGCTGTAGAATATTCTCAAGAGGGATGGTGAGCAGCCAGAGGTTGTGGTGCACATTGGCACCAATGACATAGGTAAAAAGAAGGAAGAGGTCCTGTGCAGTGAGTAAAGGGAAGTAGTTTACTTGCTGGTGACCGAAGTACAGAGCACTGGGTATACTTTTTTGGTGCATCTGGCCTCTTGCCCTTCCCCTGAACTACTGAACAAGAGGGCCAAGTTACACAACTGGCTTCTTTGATGTACTTCAACCACCTTGTGTTAAAATGATGACCCCCCCCCCCCCATACATTTGAGTGAAGTGAAAGTGAAGGTTGTTACTTTTTATGGGCCACCCAATAGTAACAGGGATATCGAGGAGCAGATAGGGAAACAGATCCTGGAAAGGTGTAATAATACAAGTTGTTGTGGTGGGAGATTTTAATTTCCCAAATATCAATTGGCATCTCCCTAGACCAAGGGGTTTAGATGGGGTGGAGTTTAAGTGTGTTCAGGAAGGTTTCTTGACACAATATGTAGATAAGCCTACAAGAGGAGAGACTGTACTTGATTTGCTATTGGGAAATGAACCTGGTCAGGTGTCAGATCTCTCAGTGGGAGATAGTGATCATAATTCTATCTCCTTTACAATAGCATTGGAGAGAGATGGGAACAGACAAGTTAGAAAAGCATTCAGTTGGAGTAAGGGGAACTATGAGGCTATCAGGCAGGAACTTGGAAGCTTAAATTGGGAACAGATGTTCTCAGGAAAAAGTATGGAAGAAATGGTGCAAATGTTCAGGGGATATTTGTGTGGTGTTCTGCATAGGTAAGTTCCAATGAGACGGAGGTTACAGAAGGATACAGGAACCATGGTGTACAAAGGCTGTAGTAAATCTAGTCAAGAAAAGAAAAGCTTATGAAAGGTTCAGAGAGCTAGGTAATGTTAGAGATCTAGAATATTATAAGGCTAACAGGGAGGAGCTTAAGAAGGAAATTAGAGCCAGAAGGGGCCATGAGAAGGCTCTGGCGGGCAGAATTAAGGAAAACCCCAAGGCATTCTACAAGTATGTGAAGAGCAAGAGGATAAGATGTGAAAGAATAGGACCTATCAAGTGTGACAGTGGGAGAGTGTATATGGAATCAGAGGAAATAGTAGAGGTACTTAATGAATACTTCAGTATACACTATGGAAAAGGATCTTGTTGATTGTAGTAATGACTTGCAGCAGACTGAAAAGCTTGAGCATATAGATATTAAGAAAGAGGATGTACTGGAGCTTCTGGAAAGCATCAAGTTGGATAAGTCACCAGGACTGGATGAGATTTACGCCAGGCTACTGGGGGAGGCAAGGGAAGAGATTGCTGAGCCTCTGGTGATGATCTTTGCATCATCAATGGGACAGGAGAGGTTCCGAAGGATTGGAGGGTTGCAGATGTTGTTCTCTTATTCAAAGCTGCTGCGCAGGTTGACTCTATGATTAGGAAGGCATATGGTGCATTAGCCTTCATCAGTCGTGGGATTGAGTTTAAAAGCCAAGAGGTAATGTTGCAGCTATATAGGACCCTGGTCAGACCCCACTTGGAGTACTGTGCTCAGTTCTGGTCGCCTCATGACAGGAAGGATGTAGAAACCATAGAAAGGGTGCAGAGGAGATTTACAAGGACGTTGCCTGGATTAGAGAGTATACTTTATGAAAACAGGTTGAGTGAATTTGGCCTTTTCTCCTTGGAGCGACAGAGGATGAGAGGTGACCTGATAGGGGTGTATAAGATGATAAGAGACATTGGACAGTTGAGGAGGCCATGGATTAACGTATCAGAATGGGAATAGGAAGTGGAATTTAAATGGGTGGCCAATGCATTCCTCTGATGAAATAGTTTAAGAATATGGTCACTGTTACAATGTAGGAGCTGTGGCAGCTCATCACTGCACAGCAAGATTGCATAAACAATTACGTTATTAATGTTTTAAGTTATGTATTTATTTTCTTCCTGCTGTATAAGATTATATTTGAAACATCAGAGTAGTCACGACCATGTTTGAAGATCATTTCATGATTTCAGGTATTGTCAAAGGGATATTCTTAAGGAACTATTGGTTAGCTCCCATCTTAGCCAATGGCTTAAGACATGACTGCTGGGTTTTCTACGTGCAGTTGTAAATGAGGGTAGATCAAATTTTCTGACCATGGAGGAAGTGACTGCCTTTTCATTGGTCATTAGGTTCATAGCTACTCATATCTTGTTCCTACCCAAGATTTCTTCCACATGTCTTCCTGTTCATCGATGGATTAGTCAAATATGTTGAGCTCATCACTTATGTGCTTTGATCTTTATTCATTTGTTGGAAAGGGGGCATTAATGTCAAGACCAGCATTTATTGCAGCTATTAGGACCCTGGTCAGACCCCACTTGGAGTACTGTGCTCAGTTCTGGTCGCCTCACTACAGGAAGGACGTGGGAACCATAGAAAGGGTGCAGAGGAGATTTACAAGTACGATGCCTGGATTGGGGAGCATGCCTTATGAAAACAGGTTGAGTGAACTTGGCCTTTTCTCCTTGGAGCGATGGAGGATGAGAGGTGAATAAGCTGATGAGAGGCATTGATCGTGTGGATAGTCAGAAGCTTTTTCCCAGGGCTGAAATCGCTGCCACAGGAAGGCACAGGTTTAAGGTGGGAGTAGGTACAGAGGAGATGTCAAGGGTAAGTTTTTTACTTAAGAGTGCTGAGTGCATGGAATGGGCTGCTGGCAACGGGGGGTGGTAGAGGCGGATACAATAGGGTCTTTTAAGAGTCTTCTGGATAGATACATGGAGCTTAGAAAAATAGAGGACCATGGGTAATCCTAGTAATTTCTAAGGTAGGGACCTATTGTTTGACACAACTTTGTGGGCTGAAGGGCCTGTATTGTGCTGTAGGTTTTCTATGTAGGCCAATATTAAATATTAAATTTATTGTTTATAATGTTTTAAGTTAAATTAATACTTTAAATGAGTGTTTAATTTTTATTTAATAATTTGAATGTATTTCAGTTATTTCTAAATGTCTGTAATATTTGGAGATACTTAGACCTGAAGAAAAAGTTCTGACAGCATAAATTATCAGGAAACCATCAGGGCAGTCTGTTGGTAGGACCATGGTTTGCAGCATTTAAGATTAGGTCGCCATTCACCTCAAGGGCAGCCAAAGCAGAGAGGCCTCCAGACAATACTACCATAAAATACAGGAGTAGAATTATACCATTTGACCCATTGTTACTGCTCCACCATTTCATCATGGCTGATCCATTTCCCCCTCAGCCCCAATCTCTTACCTTCTCCCCTTCTTGCCCTGACTAATAAAAAATTTATCAACCTGTGCCTTAAATATACCCAATGACTTGGCCTCCATAGCTGCCTCTGGCATTGAATTCCACCGATTGACCACTCTCTGGCTAACGAAGTTCCTCCATTCTAAATGGACATCCCTTTATTCTGAGGCTGTGTCCTCTGGTCTTGGATTCCCCCACCATAGGAAGCATCCTCCCCACATCTACTCTATCAAGGCTTTTCCACATTCAGTAGGTTTCAATAAGATCCCCCCCTCATTCTTCTGAATTCTAGTGAATACAGGCCCATTGCCATCAAGTGCTCTTCATATAAGCCTTTCAATCCCAGAATCATTTTCTTGAACCTCCTTTGAACTCTCTCCGATGTCAGCACATCCTTTCTTAGGTAAGGAGCCCAAAACTGCTCACAATACTTTCAAGTGAGGCCTCACCAATGTTTTATAAAGCCTCAACAATTACATCCTTGCTTTCTAAGATGCAAAAGGTAGATCTACTAATGGGTATCCTACAGATAACTTGAGGCATAAGCTGCATCAAGCATGGTTATGCTACTACATTTATTAAAAGCAAATCAGAATATTAAACCTCTTGTTTAATATGATGTTGTGATTTACAGGGAGGCTGTGCCCATGTGGTGGTGTTTTTGACGACCAAATGTCCACAAGACTTAAATTCGTTTGCAAGTGAGTGTACAGAGTACTTGTTAATTGATACTTATACTTTTTCAGAAAAAGCTACAAAACCTTATCAATGTTTCATGTTAAATACGTTAAATTGTGCAGCTCCAAAAACATTCAGTCTATTTGTGCCTGTTCTAGCTCTTTGAAAGTGCTTTCCAGTTAATTCTGTTCACTGCTCTTTTGATCAAAGTCCTGACAGTTACTTTTCCATCAATGATTTCAGTTAGTTTTCTCAATTGAAAATTGCTGTTAAATTTGCATCCATTTGAATGTGAATGTCATTCCAAAATCAAGTGAGTACATCTTCATATTTTGTAAATATTGGTTTTAAATACTGAAGAGGTAACAATAGAGTTGAAAATATGCCCACAAAATGAACCAAATTTGCTAACTGACATGACAGTCCATCTGCAATGTGTAATTCTGTTGTAACATTGTTCTCATTTTTGACAGGTAAATTGTTGAGCGCTCTATTGACAGGTTTAAATGACCGTAATGCTACCATACGAAAAGCTTACGCTGTTGCAATCGGTCATTTGGTTCGGGTGAGTTACAAAATATGACATTATGTGATTTTAGTTAAGTAACTGGAAAATAAATGAAGAAACAGTGTTAGGAATAACATGAACTTTAGGCTGTAGGTAGTGGACCATGTAGAATATCTTCAGAAATTTCTCTGAATTCAGTAGTCTTGATCAATTATGGCATCTGTGAGATAAATGAGAAGACTTATTTTACTTTGTTTCAAACAAAACTTACTCCGAACCAACACTGCAATGCTTTTCTAAATCTAATTTTCTTCAAATCTCAATGCAAGAGTTCCAGGTTTGCTAAATTTGGATATTCAAACCAGTTTGGTAACATCCAGTATGACTTGGATGCTTTAGATGGGTTCAGTATGGATTCAGGCCAGTGTGGATGTGTCAGATTGTGAAGTCCAGGGCAAGAAGTAGAAAAATATTGCATATGATGCAGTGATGTAGATTTTGATCAGGAGGTCTTAGGCTTTGTTGTGAAGATAATGGTCTACCTTATATTTCACTGCAGTAGGAGAAGACATACCAATACTTCAGTGTGTTGTCATAAAATCACAGCAGCTATATAATTGTTGTATATTATTAGTGCTACATTAGTCATTCTCTCCCAGAGATCTCTATTTTGATTATCTAGTCACCTGGTCATAGTATGAGCATTATTGTACACCCAACAATAGAAATGAGCAAACAAGATGTCCCAATGTTAGCTGTTAGATGTTGGGCTTGTGTTTATTTAGTAAATCATAAATCATAAACACAGGAGTTTCTGCAGAGTAACACACACAAAATGCTGAAGGAACTCAGCAGGTCAGGCAGCATCTATGGAAAGAAAAAAGAAATGTTATTTTGGGCCAAGACCTTTTATCAGGACCCCTGATGAAGGATCTTGGCCCAAAATAACATTCCTTACCATTGATGCTGCTTGACCTGCTGAGTTCCTCCACTATTTTGTCTGTGTTTAGTAAAGATGCTTTGGTGTAGTTTAAGATTAGATAATGGATGTAACTCTAAGAGAGGAGATGGAAGAAATTAAGGTCTGTTACTAGGCAAATAACCTCTTCCTCAATGTCAGCAAGACAAAAGAGAAGGTAATTAACTGTAGGTGAGCTCTGACCGCTCATACCCTTCTTTGCATTGATGGCTCAGCAATGGAAATTGTCAGCAGTTTCATATCCTGGGAGTACACTCCTTGCACAACCTCTCATGGTCCTAGAACAATCAGGAATGCTCATCAGTGCCTCTACTTTCTGAGGAGGCTGAAGAGAGCTTGACTATGTGCATCCATACTCGCATCCTTCTACAGATGTCTAGTGGAGGGCGTCCAAACATACTGCATCACTGCACGGTATGGAGACTACACTGTGGTGGACAGAAAAGCTCTACAACGGGTAGTCAAAACTGCCCAACAGAACACTAGTATCAGCCTACCTGCTGTCAAGGATGTGTATACAAAAATTACTGAAAAGGGCCAGTAACATCATGAAGGATTGCACCTATCCCGCTCATGGAATGTTTGTTCCAGTCCCATCAGGGAAGAGGCTACCAGGACCACCAGCTCAAGAACAGTTATTTCTCCAAGCAGTTAGCTAATCAACACCTCTACCACTAATCCTCTCCTCCACACCTCCCTCCCTCACCCCCGTACCACTGCTACTTTCCTGTCAGTCACCTCATGTACAGAACTCCTATGCCTAGCATCACTTTATGGACATTCGATTCTTCTTCCCATCCTCAATGTACTTGTATTCATTGTGTCTTTTGTGCTTCGTTGCATCCGGAGTAACAAATATTTCATTCTCCTTTACACTGGTGTACTAGAAATGGCATTAAGCAATCTTGAATTGATATGAATAGTGAGAATTTCAGTGAGTGATGATCATGGATAAGAGCGAGAAACTAAAGAAGGAAACCTTACAGAAAACTGTTCAAAATGTCATCCAATGAGGAAAAAATTACTGAAGAACTAGGCAGTAAATTTCTACAGAAGGATTGAAACCCAATTTCCCTCAGGATCAATAAAGTATGTCTGTCTGTTCTGTAAGGTACTTTATTTTAAAAAGATACACTGGCTCAAAGAGGAAAATAATCACTTTATGCAAAGAATTATAGCCACTTATCCTACTGTTTATATCTTAGGATTACCATTGACCAGAAACTGAACTGCAGTAGTCATATACACAGTGTGTCTACAAGGGCAGAGCAGAGTCAGTAACTCATCTCCTAAATGCCCAATGTATTGCAGCAAGTCACCAAGACTCTTAGCACCATCCAAACACCACAACATCTACCAGCTAGAAGGTCAAGTGCAGGAAATACATGGGACACCACTACTGAAAGTTGTCCTCCAAGCTACCAGACTTGGAAATACATCACCGCCCTTCATCATCTTTGGGTCAGACTCCTGGACCCCCCTCTCTAACAGCATTATGAATATATGTACACTTAAAGAAGGCCCATTACCTCCACCTACTCAAAGGGCAATGAAGGATGGGCAGTTAAATGCTGACTCCACTTCCAAAGCCCAGATCCCTTGAATGAATTAAAAATCACGTCGTATTTCAAGCAACACACACAAAATGCTGGTAGAACGCAGCGGGTCAGGCAGCATCTATAGGAAGAAGCACTGTCGACGTTTCAGACCGAGACCCTTCGTCAGGACTAACTGAAAGAAAAGATAGTAAGAGATTTGAGAGGGGGAGGGGGAGATCCGAAATGAAAGAAGGGGGAGAGATGAAGCTAAGAGCTTGAAAGTTGATTGGCAAAAGGGATACACAGCTGGAGAAGGGAAAGGACCATGGGACGGGAGGCCTCGGGAGAAAGAAAGGGGGAGGGGAGCACCAGAAGGAGATGGAGAGCAGGCAAGGAGTGATTGTGAAAGGGGCAGAGAGTGGGAAAAAAGGGGGAGTAATAAATAAATAAGGGATGGGATAAGAAGGGGAGGAGGGGCATTGACAGAAGTTAATGTTCATGCCATCAGGTTGGAGGCTGCCCAGATGGTATATAAGGTGTTGTTCCTCCAACCTGAGTGTGGCTTCATCTTGACAGTTAGAGGAGGCCATGGATCGACATATCAGAATGGGAATGAGACGTGGTATTAAAATGTGTGGCCATTGGGAGATCCTGCTTTCTCTGACGGACCGAGCATAGGTGTTCAGCGAAAAGGTCTCCCAGTCTGCGTCGGGTCTCACCAATATATAAAAGGACATAACGGGAACACCGGACGCAGAATACCACACCAGCCGACTCACAAGTGAAGTGTTGCCTCACTTGGAAGGACTGTCTGCAGCCCTGAATGGTGGTGAGGGAGGAAGTGTAAGGGCAGGTGTAGCACTTGTTCTGCTTACAATTGGATAAGTGCCAGGAGGGAGATCGGTGGGAAGGGGGGGACAAGGGAGTCACATAGGGAGTGATCCCTGCAAAAGCAGAAAGAGAGGGGAGGGGAAAGATGTGCTTGGTAGTGGGATCCCGTTGGAGGTGGCAGAAGTTACGGAGAATTATATTTTGGACCTGGAAGCTGGTGGGGTGGTAGGTGAGGACAAGGGGAACCCGAGTAGGGTGGCTGGAGGATGGGGTGAGAGCAGATGTGCAGGAAATGGGAGAGATGCATTTGAGAGCAGAATTGGAGGAAGGGAGGCCCCTTTGTTTGGAAAAGGAAGACATCTCCTTTGTCCTGGAATGAAAAGCCTCATCCTAAGAGCAGATGCAGTGGAGACAGAGGAATTGCGAGAAGTGGATGGCATTTTTGCAAGAGATAGTGTGGGAAGAGGAATAGTCCAGATAGCTGTGAAAGTCTGTAAACTTATAATAGATATCAGTAGGTAAGCCATCTCCAGAGATGGAGACAGAAAGCTCAAGAAAGGGGAGGGAGGTGTCGGAAGTGGACCAGGTAAATTTGAGGTCGCAGTGAAAGTTGGAGGCAAAGTTAATGAAGTCAATGAGCTCAGCATGCGTGCAGGAGGCAGCACCAAGGCAGTCATCAATGTAGTGAAAGAAAAGTGGGGGGTGGATTCCAGTATAGGCTTGGAACATGGACTGCTCCACAAAGCCAACAAAAAGGCAGGCATAGCTGGGACCCATGGCTACAACTTTGGTTGGAGGAATTGGGAGGAGCCAAAGGAGAAATTATTGAAAGTAAGGACCAATTCCGCTAGACAGAGGAGAGTGGTGGTAGAGGGGAACTGGTTAGGTCTGGAATCCAAAAGGAAGCAGAGAGTTTTGAGACTTTACTTGTGGGGGATGGAGTTATATAGGGACTGGACATCCATGGTGAAAGTAAGGCGGTGGGGGCCAGGGAAGTTAAAATCATTGAAAAAATTCAAAGTGTGAGAAGTGTCATGAACATAGGTGGGAAGAGATTGAACAAGGGGGGGATAAAACAGTGTCAAGGTATGCAGAAATGAGTTTGGTGGGGCAGGAGCAAGCTGAGATAATAGGTCTACCTGGATAGGCAGGTTTGTGGATCTTGGGTAGGAGGTAGAAACGGGAAGTGCAGGGTGTGGGAACTATGAGGTTGGTGGCAATGGGTGGGAGACAATGGCCTGGTGCTCCTTGGTAGTGTCATGATCAAGGGGTAAGTAAGAGGAGGTATCAGCGAGTTGTCACTGTGCCTGGGCCAGGTAGAAGTCAGTACGCCTGACTACAACAGCACCCCCCTTAACAGCGGGTTTTATAGTAAGGCTGGGATTGGTGCAGAGGGAGTGGAGAGCAGAGTGTTCGGAAGGAGTGAGGTTGGAATTGGAACAAGGTGTGGTGAAGTCGAGATGGTTGATGTCCTGTTGGCAGTTAGCAGTAAAGAGATCCAGAGCAGGCAGAAGACCAGAGTGGGGTGTCCATGAAGAGGAGGAGGGTTTAAGATGGGAGAAGGGGTCATCAGTCGGGGTGGGAGAGTCCTTGCTGAAAAAATAGGCTCAAAGATGGAGCCAGCGGAAGAGGAGTTCAGCATCATGGCGTACATGGAACTTGCTGAGGTGTGAGCAAAGGGGGACAAAGGTAAAGCCCTTACTGAGGACAGAGTGCTCTGCCTCAGAGAGTTGAAGGTCGGAGGGGATGGTAAAGACCCAGCACGAATGAGAGATGGGATCAGAGGGGGAAGGGAGGTTGGTAGTGTCAGTGGAGAGGGAAGTGTTGGGGTGAGAGGAAGATGGAGCCTCTGAGGGCCCAGGAGCTGACAATGGGATCTGAGGGAGAGGGGATTGCAGAGTGATGGTGGGGAAGGGGAGACGGGAGTCACAATCGCAGCATGTGAAGACCTGGCCTGGAGATCAAGGCTGGAGTCGCAGTTGGAGGCCGCGCAATCACTTTGAATGTGTCCATAGTCATTGGAACCCTCGTTGATGCTGCTGGAGTCCGGGTTTTGAATATGCCCGAGGTTGGTGACGCGGCTGAGATCGATGGCTAGTGGCGGAGCCGGCAGGCTCTGGGGTCTGCAGATGGAAGGTCTTGCGATACTTACAGGATGTGACAAAGTCAAAGAAACAGCAATTGCACGCATGGATCTGACAGAGGATGAAATAATGGGCCAGTCCATTACAAACGGCGAAGAAAGTGTCCTGGAGGCGTGGAAGGGATTTGGATAGGGATGCCAGGTACCTTCTCATGGCAGAGAGTGTCACCCTCAGAGCTCAAAGGGAGAAACATCGGGAGGCGGAGTCAATTAAATGTGAGTACCTGAGATCCTCAGAAGGTCCAAATTGAGGAGCTTGAAAACGAATCCTGAAGCCAATTGGAGTAAGTTGGCAGCGGAGACACATTCCAAGGAAGGATATATAGCTGTAATAGGGTGTCTGGGTCAAAATGGATTGAAAAGTTGAAGGGCCAAAGAAATTGTAGATGGGGAGCAGTGAGAGAGGGTTTCACTGAACTCCCATCAAAGAGAAGATTTAAACTTCTTCAGTGTAGGCGTCACTGGGAGAGGCTTTGCAGTAGTGAACATCGTATTTCAAGTTTGCTAATGACACCTATATTGTCCACCGTATCAAAGGTGGTGATGAATTGGCATACAGGATAGAGATTGAGAATTTGGCTGAGAGGTGTCATAACAACAGGCTCTCACTCAATATCAGCAAGGGACCAAGGAGTTGATTGTAGACTTCAGGAGAGGGAAACCAGAGGTCCATGATCTGGTCTTCATCAGAAGTTTAGAGGCAAGGGTCAGTAACTTTAAGTTTCTGGGTGTCACTAACTTAGAGGACCTGTCCTGGACCCATATAAAGCAAAACATGACAACATCTCCACTTTCTTAGGAATATGTGGAGATTCAGCATGACATCAAAAACTTTAACAAGCTTCTATAGATCTATAGTGGAATGTTTATCGACTGACTGCTTTGTGACCTGTTATGGGAACACCAATGCCTTTCAATGGAAAATCCTACAAACGGTAATGGATTCAGCCCAGTACATCATAGGTAAAGTCCTCCCAATCATTGAGCATATCTACATGAAATGCTGTCATAGGAAAGCAGTATCCGTCATCAAAGATCCTCACCACCCAGGCCTTTCTCTTTTCTTGCTTCTGCCATCAGGTAGAAGGTACAAGAGCCTCGGGACTCGCACCACCAGGTTCAAGAACAGTTACTACCCCTCAACTCTTGAACAAAAGAGGATAACTATATTTATCTATTAAGATAGATGACCAATGTCCTCACTTTAAGAACTCTATCTTGTTATTTCATGCTCTTGTTATTTATTGCTGTATGGTTATATTTGCATTTGCACTTTTGTCTTCTGTGCTCTTGTTCTTTCATTGATCCTGTTTACAGTTACTGTTCAGTAAAAATCTCATTGTATGTGGTGACATATATGTAATCTGATAATAAATTTTACTTTGAACTTTGAGTCTCTGAGCTGAAATAATAGTGGCTCTAATTATTTCAGTGTCCATTTCTCTTGAATGGGCATTACTAAGGTTCTCGGGTTCTGATGAAATCTGCTTCGTGATTGAGTAATATGTGAATTTGGGTAACGTGTGAAATAAAAATCAGATCAGATCATAAATTGAAATTAATAAATTGAAATTGAATCAGAGCAGAGTTAGTGATCAGAAAGGCAGATGGGAGATAACTTTAAGATGAATTACTATTTCCTTTTTAACTTTCTTTCATGTGATAACAAAACAGAACAGACTACTGCAGGCATTCGGAGTGTGTTGAGATTTCAGTCCAGTAGAGTTCAACTTGTTCTTCATGATGATTAGGATACCCTTGAAATACTACGTGTATAATGCACAATTTTTTGGAAGAAACCTGAAGTGTCCCCTTGAGAATAACTTCCTTGTTTACAAGAATGAGTTATTCAGAAAGGCTTTAGGATTAGTCAGCTACCCTTAGGTTTTGTACATTTTTGGGGTACTATGACATGGTTGTGCTCAGGATCGGTTTTGGAATATCAGAGGTCATAAGAAGCTCCATAAAGCCCCAGAATAAATGTTCATGGACTGTACTTCTCTTCCTTGACAATGGTTGACCTATTGAATTAGATTTCACCTCACGTAGTAAATGTAGTCACTGCATGAATGAGATTCTGTTGGACCACTTCCGAGGGCAAAGCAGCCCTACTTAAAATGCCATGTGGCTTTTGAGCATTAATTTTGCCACTGGAAGCCAGTTACGTTCACAGAAGACAAAGGTCGAAAATTTCCTCAATTGTTCCTCCCTCTCCCAAAATCAAACTGTAAGTAGAATAATGCTCTTGTATATGTTGTCTGCCGCTAGAGATACCATGACTGGTATGCCAATGATGATAAGAAACTGGTGCAGCAGCAATATTCTGAGCTTTCTGTAGGGAGGATTCAATGGAATACATAATTCATGTTTTGCATATATTGATGTGCAAGGTAAATATCTAATGATACAAGACTCAAATATTGTCTTACAGACAGCACGGTCCAGCAGCTCAGAAAAATTATTTCAAAAACTCAACATGTGGTACCTTGAGAAAGATGGTAAGTACATTTACATGTTATGTCCTATCCACTTTGTTTTAGTGTCAGCTATGGCTTTAGAAGTATCCCACAGTTGAGTAGAACCCACAGTGAGTAAAAGTCTGTCCTAAAGGCCCACATTAGAAAAGCCTGCATTGACACACTCTGGTGAGTTTTCAGAAGTGCCATCCTTTGGATGAGATGTTGACACCCTGTTAAATGGACAAAAAAGGTCCATCACACTATATCATGAAGAAAAAGGGTGTTATCGTAATGTCCTATCTCAAATTTCAATAGATCTACAGCATATATAACTAATATTACCAAAGGAGATTAGAGAGGTTAAAAAAAACCAAGAAAGACAAATGCAAATTCTTTTGAGAACATGACTACAAATTCTTTTTAAAGAACTTGGTTGAAGAGTACTTGAAATTCTGTTTCTGGCACTGGGTTCCTCTGCATCAGTTTTTCATCCATTAATTCCTCTCATTCAGAAATCCCATTAAAGTAGGTTGCATTCCTTTCGGCAGAAGTTCCATGTGATCTATGGTTAATTGTAAACACCTGATTAACCTTCATAATCATTCTATTTCATAATTGGAACTGTCCCAGTGGCAATTATTATTGCTTTTATCTTGGAAAGACCTCTGCTGTAAAACAAAATTACTTTGTAAACTGGGTTTCCCCAATATTTAGAGGGGACTTGGACATATAATCTAACTGATACAATATCAACTTCTTCAGTTGACTGCAGAAGTTGCTTAATGGTTTGATATTTATCAGTAGTGTAAATGGACAATCTGGTTGAATGTTTTTGGCTTTCCACTGGCAAGATTGAATCTTTCCTAACATGGTTCGGCTTCATCAATAAACAATTGAATGAGAACAAGAGTTGAGACATTCCCTTCTGTATCTACTGGGGTATTCAATAATATCATGGCTGATTTGATCTCCTCTTCCTTCTTCCTGACTCCTATAGCCCTCAAGTCTGGAAATCTAATGATCTCAGTCTTGAATATAGCTAATGATTCCACATCTACACCTTACTGGAGTAGAGAACAAATTCTTTTATATCACCATCATTACCATGAGCCTTATCTTGTACATCAACATGGTACCTTACTGAATGATTCTAGATATCCAAGTACACTACACCTAAAGTTCTAAAGGATTGGTCTGTAGATTTCCAAATCTTATTCCTGGAATGGGGGAGTTACCCCCCACCCCCAAAGGTCAATGGGTGAAACTTGGTCTATACACACTGGAATTTAGAAAAATGAGAAGTGATCACATTGAGGACAGACAATGTAATCGACAAGTAGCTGCTGCTTCTCAGAGAGTGCAGAACTAAAAAGTATAGTCTTAGGAGCACATTTAGAAGTAATGTGACAAATTCCTTCCGATTGCTGGTTGTGGACCTTTAAAATTACCATCTTTAAAATCTACCTTGGAATGCTGTAGAAAGAGTGAACATGTGTTTAAAAATTCCAAAGGACACAAAGCTTAGAAATGTGTTACATTCCCTTCTGGGTAGAGGTAGGAGATGCCACCTAGCATCCTGAAGATGGATCTAATGACATCCTTGTCATTTCATTTATTTTGAGTTATCCCTTTGATCCAATATGTTTCACCAAAATAAATGAATTGAACATGTCTATTTTTAACCTGGGAGCTGTCATAAAAATTGATCATTTGAAAGTGGAATTTATCTCAGTATTCAAAGAGCATGAAACATTTGGGAGTTTTCCATACTGTGTTTGTATCTTATTTGCTAAATAAACCTCACGGCCTATTTAACTGGTTTATTTAACTGGTCTATTTAAAAGGAAATTAGTTTGCCTTTTAATTTTTCAGAGCCCGTCTATCAGTCAGCTTGTGTACTAACTGTAAGTGCCATTGGGCGGCACAGCCCTGATATAATCAAGCAACATGCAGCCCTGGCCTTACCCCTCACATTTCTTGGAATGCATGAAATCCCAGGTGAAGATAAGGGGGAAAACAGCGACTCTGAGCTGTGGATGGAAGTATGGCAGGAGAACGTACCTGGTAGGTAAAAATGTTACCTCTGCAGGTTTAAAACTGTTTAAACTATAGAAAATTTAACAGTGGTCAAATTTAGTAATTGAATAATTACCTCAATCAAGGCCTACAGGAATGGTATCCTTTCTCATAAAACAGATTTTATTTTTCTCACTCTAATCATAATCATTATTGCACTTTCAAATGCTTGTTCATACTTACTCCTTTTTCTTCACTGGAATCACAATTCTTATTTATTAACAAAAAATGGAAGCCAGTTTAATAAATGAATATTGGAAACTCCAAAATTATTCATAGGAAATAGTTGTGGCTGAACTCACTAGGGGATCGGCTATTCTCGATTGAGTGTTGTGCAATGAACTGGATTTGATTAGGGAGTTTAAGGTAAAGGAACCCTTAGGAGGCAATGATTATAACATGATAGAATTCACCCTGCAATTTGAGAAGAAGCTAAATTCAGATGTATCAATATTACAGTGGAGTAAAGGAAATTACGGAGGCATGAGAGAGGTGCTCGCCAAAGTTAATAGAAAGGGGATACGAGCTGGGATGACAGCAGAGCATCAATGGCTGGAGTTTCTGGGAATAATTCGGAAGCCACAGGATAGATATGTGCCAAAATAAGAGATATTCTAAAGGCAGGATGACTCAACCGTGACTAACAAGCAAAGTCAAAGCCAACGTAAAAGCAAAAGAGAGGGCATATAATAGAGCAAAGATTAGTGTGAAGTTAGAGGATTGGAAAACTTTTTAAAAACAACAGATGGTAACTAAATAACATGGGGAGGGGTGGAGGGAGATGAAACATGAATGTAAGCTAGCCAACAATATCAAAGAGGATACCAAAAGTTTTTCAGATATATAAAGAGTAAAAGAGAGGCGAGAGTAGATATCAGACTGCTGGAAAATGGCACTGGAGCAGTAGTAATGGGGGACAAGGAAATGGTGGATAAACTGAATAAGTATTTTGTATCAGTCTTCACTGTGGAAGGCACAAGCGGTATGCCAGAAGTTCAAGAGTGCCAAGAGCAGAAGTGAGTGCTGTTGCCACAGAGGGGTGCTTAGGAAGCTGAAAGATCTACAAGTAGATAAATCATCTGTACCAGATGGATTACACCTCAGGGTACTGAAGAGATTGTGGAGGCATTAATAATGAACTTTCAAGAATCACTAGATTCCTGGATGGTAGCAATTCAAACAGTTTGTGGTTGGGCTGACTTGGGTCCCCAATAATCCTTCCGGCTATTTTTACACACTTGTTTTTGTAAGTGTCTTGAATAGTGGCAAGTCCACATCTACAGATGGGCTGTCCACACCAGTCTCTGCGGAGTCCTGCGATTGAGGCAAGTACAGTTCCCATACCAGGTAGTGATGCAGCCAGTCAGGGTGCTCTCATTTGTGCCCCTATAGAAAGGCCTTGTCAAAGGCAGGTCGTGCCTTACAAGCCTGATTGAATTTTTTGAGGATATGACTGAACACATTGATGCAGGTAGAGCAGTAGGTGTAGTGTATATGGATTTCAGCAAGGCATTTGATGAGGTACCCCATGCAAGGCTAATTGAGAAAGTAAGGAGGGCGTGGGATCGAAGGGGACCTTACTTTGTTGATCCAGAATTGAGTAGCCCACAGAAGGCAAAGAGTGGTTGTAGACGGATCATATTCTGCATGGATGTCGGTGACCAGTGGTGTGCCTCAGGGATCTGTTCTGGGAACCCTACTCTTCGTGATTTTTATAAATAACTTGGATGAGGTAGTGGAGGGATGGGTTAGTAAATTTACTGATGACACAAAGGTTGGCGGTGTGTGGATAGTGTGGAGGGCTGTCAGAGGTTACAGCGGGACAGTGATAGAATGCAAAACTGGGCTGAGAAGTGGCAGATGGAGTTCAACCCAGATAAGTGTGAGGTGGTTCATTTTGGTAGGACAAGTATGATGGCAGAATATAGTAATAATGGTAGAAGGCTTACAGTCCATTGGCCTTCATCAATCATGAAATTGAATTTAGGAGCCGAGAGGTAATGTTGCAGCTATATAGGACCCTGGCCAGACCCCACTTGGAGTACAGGTAGTCCCTGAGTTATGAACATCTGACGTACAGACAACTCATACTTATGAACCGCGAAAGGAAAACGCCGTCCGCCATTTTAAGTTGTTGCCGTTGACACTGTGTTGAGTGTTTAACTTTGTATTTGGCTTAAACTTTTCTTAGTAAGATTCACCCTGACCCCACCCACTCCATTCCAGTCGGTTGATAGCACACTGAGATCAGCGCCGGGGTTCCCGAGTTCAATCCAGTGACAGACCGCTCCCGTGCCGGGCTAATATTAATCCAGTGACTCCCATGCCATCTGTTCCGGGTTGATATCAAGCTCGTAACTCAACCTCGTAAAAAAAAACACTGCCACCTCCAGTTTAAATTCCCACGTGGAATATTGTGGATGATCAAATACCCAAACTCAGCACAGCCCCCACTTGTCCCATTTAACCTGTCTCAGTGCGGTGGTCCTTAGGACCCAGCGGACCTCGGGAGCCAGTGGAGCTCGGGACCCACTGCCCACAGTGTTTCTGTTCCATTGACGGGAAGCGATCGCGATTGAAGATAAAATGGAAATAATAAAGCTTTTGGAAAGAGGTGAAATGCCATTGGTCATTGGAAAAGCGTTAGGCTACAGTCGGTCAACGATCGGAACAATTTTAAAGGATAACAGTTAAAGTGAGAATAATGGAGCATGTGAAAGACCTTGCCCCGATGAAAGCTACAATTACTACAAAGCAACGCAGTTCGTTTAATTATTGGAATACATATGGTTCTTAAGTGTTTTATATGCATAGAAAGGTAAAATAGATACTATATACTAAGACAAACATTTGCCGAACTGATGCTAAATAATACCAATGTACTCGTTCCGACTTACATACAAATCCGACTTAAAGACGGACTCAGGGGGGTGGAGTTTCAAGATGGCGACGTAAACATCTGCCTTTAGGCGCTCTTCATTTTTTCAACTATAATCACCTCTTAATTAAATCTTTTCGAATTTAATCACATGGGTTGATACTTTTGATTAACTTTTTCTTCCTAAAATAATATTTGATCTAATCTCGACAAACTTAAAATGGCTACAAGCAAGAAATTGTCTAAGGAACCTGTATCCATCGACGCAATCTCTACTCTTTTGGACGCTAAACTGGATATTAAACTTTCGAGTCTGGAAGGCAGATTGGATGGTAGATTGGGAAGCAGACTGACAAGTTTGGAAAATAAACTTACCAGGAAAATATCCGAACTTGAAGAAGCTGATAGATCGCTTGAAATTAAACTTCAATCGCAGGCATCGGACATTCAGCGGCATGAAGATAAGATCGCGACTCTTGAAAAATCCATTTGTGAAAAAGTACGTACAATTGAAGCGTTGGAGAAGAAGGTAGAGTCGAATGCTAAAACTATGGATCAGTATAAGTTTAAAATTACTGATCTCGAAAATCGATCTCGTAGACAGAATTTGCGTATCATCGGGTTTCCCGAAAAAGTTGAGTCCGGTGATTTAACTGAATTTTTCTCTAAATTACTATGGGAAACTTTCAGTGCTGAAGGTTTGCAATCCAAACCTGTTATCGATCGTGTTCACAGAGTTGCGAGATTTTCGGCTCTGTCTGATAAACCACGAGCGGTGATTGTTCGCCTTCATTATCCTCGGGAGAAAGAGCTTTTAATTCGATTAGCTTGTAAAAAAGGCATGATTTCTTATAACACCAATTCATTCCGAATTGTTGAAGATTATTCTTATGATGTAATGAGATCAAGAATCGCTTTTAAACCAGTGATGGCAGAGATTTATTCGATTGGCCTTAAACAAGCTTTAATGTATTCAGCGAAGCTCAGAATTACGTTAAACGACAACAGTCAGCAATTTTTCAAAACACCGGAAGAAGCGAAGAAATTTGTTGAAGAATATAGATCTTCTAGTGCAACTTGAACTATGTGTCATGTTGAAGATTCCTCGGAGAGAGGGTGCCATCTCATTTTAAGTAACCTACGAAGTTGGGTTATAACTTTCTATCCCGTTCTACGGGTCTGGCTTTTATTTTTCACTATTATCACTGTTTTATGGATGCTTTCTTAACTTTCACAATATTTTTTTTATTTTTTCTGTTTCGGATATATACATCTATATCTTGTAATAATGATTTATTTTTTTTTCAAGATGTCGTTTCTTCTTCCCATAAGACTCTGCTTTTTATAAACATTTATTTGTTTGCCTGTACTTAGAAATGGGACGAATGTTTTGAATTTTTTTAGTTTTTTTTATATATATTGTAGTGTTTATTGAATCTTTTTTGATACTATTTTGGTATTTTTTTTATTATTAAACTTTTTTAATAGATTGTTGAATCTACATTTATATTTTGTAAGATGGCTTTTTCAAAATGTCGTTTCTTCTTCCCATAAGTCTTTGCTTTTGAAACGTCATCTTTCTTCCATTTATATATGAAATTTTTTTAAAGGTATATTACACTCTTAAATTTTAATGTTTATTTTTTTTGTTAAAGATTGTTTGTTTTATTATATTAGTTTTCTCATTCTGATTGACATATATTTTCTTTTTGCAGCCCTATATTTAAATATGGGTGTTACATAGTTTTTTTTAAAAGCTTTTTATGGAGCTGCCATCTTGAAATGGGGGTAAGGTTAGTGTTAGATTATGCGCTTGCCGCTTGGCTTTTCTTCGAAGGGTGGGGGGAGGGGGTGGGGATCTTTTTTCACGCTTTTGCGTTTTTTTTCTGCTTTTAGTTTATGGGCCAACTTTAAATTATTAATATTGTTGAGGTGTCATGTTCTCCGGTTGCTCCTGAATCTATTTTCCTTTTTCCTAAATTATGGGTTATGTGTCTTTTTAACCTATTATGATATACACAACTAATATTGGCATGATGGATAAATCTATTAATTTTATCTCTTGGAATACTAATGGTTTAAATCATCCGATTAAACGTAAAAAAATATTTAAGGTATTCCATAGATTGAACGCTAATATTATTTTTGTACAGGAAACCCATATTAGGAGGGAGGATAATCAACGTTTTTTTAGGTTCTGGAAGGATCAACAATTTCATTCGAATTGTACCGCTAAAATTAGGGGTGTGTCTATTTTTATAGACCCCTCAATTTTGTTTACACATCACGAAATTATTTCTGATCCACAGGGCAGATTTTTGTTGATAACTGGTTCACTTTTCAATCAGAAAGTGGTTCTAGTTAATATTTATGCCCCAAATTTTGACTGCCCTGAATTTTTTAAACGTTTATTTACTTCCCTTCCTAATCTGAATGAATATATGTTGATAATGGGTGGAGATTTTAATTGTTGTTTGAATCCTTTGATGGATAGATCTAAACCTATTCGAACTCTTCCGAATAGATCAGCCTTACTTATTAATTCTTTTATGGTTGATTCGGGAATTACAGAAATATGGCGGTTTTTGAACCCTAAAGATAAAGAATTTTCATTTTTTTCACGTATATCATAGTTATTCTAGAATTGATTACTTTCTTATTGATCATTGGTTATTAACGGATGTTATTGATTGTAAATATGATTCTATTACTATTTCGGATCATGCACCTTTGAAGTTATCTATTAAGATTCCGGACTTTTCCAATAACGTTAGATCTTGGAGACTTAATGCTACTCTGCTTCAAGACCCAGAATTTGTCACCTATATAAAACAGCAAATTGATTTGTTTTTCTCAACAAACTATACTGAAGAAATTGACAGAGGAATACTTTGGGACTCTTCTAAGGCTTTTATCCGTGGACAAATTATTTCGTATTCCGCTGGGAAAAGGAAACAAAGATATTTAGATATTGCTTTATTAGTGGATAAAATTAAGGAAATTGATAAGATTTATTCCGTGACTCCTACCATAGAACTTTATAAGAAGAGAATTGAGCTTCAAATGGAACATAGTTTATTATTATCTTCTTCAATGGAAAATCAATTAATTAGGACCAGAGTTCAATTCTATATTCACAGTGATCAAACTGGTAAACTGTTAGCTAATCAATTAAAAGCTATTTCGACCAGGCGACAAATTATTAAAATTCGTAAACAAGACGGTAATTTAACCACTGATCATAAAGAAATCAATAATACTTTTCAAGATTTTTATAAATCTTTATATCAATCAGAATTTGATGGTGACCTGTCCATGATGGATAATTTTTTTAACAATTTGAATATTCCTAAACTGATTGGTGAAGATCGTAGCTTGTTTGATGCTCCTATCTCTATGGCCGAAATAGGTGAGGCTGTCTCATCAATGAATTCAGGGAAAGCTCCTGGCCCTGATGGTTATATTGTAGAATTTTTCAAAACTTTTTCTTCTTTGCTTTCCCCTTGGTTATGTGAAATCTTTAACGATGCATTTGCTAAGAAGAGATTACCTCAGTCTTTTTATGAAGCTACTATCTCTCTAATTCTTAAAAAAGATAAAGATCCTACTTTATGTACATCTTATCGCCCTATATCATTATTAAATGTAGATTCTAAGATTCTTACAAAAATTTTAGCCACTAGATTAGAAAAGGTACTACCACAGATTATTTCAGAAGATCAAACTGGTTTCATTAAGAATTGGTATTCTTTTTTTAATGTTAGGAAATTGATTAATATAATTCATACTTCATCACCCACAGTCCCAGAATGTGTTATCTCATTAGATGCTGAAAAAGCCTTTGATAGAGTTGAATGGACATATTTATTTAATGCATTGAGAAATTTTAATTTTAGTCCTAATTTTATATCATGGATTAAACTAATATACTATAAACCTGTTGCTTCTGTTCTTACAAATAATTATAGATCCTCCTTTTTTCAATTATCTCGTGGTACGAGACAAGGTTGTCCTTTAAGTCCTTTATTATTTAATATTGCGTTAGAACCTTTAGCCATTGCTATTCGTGAATCTCCTAATTTTGGTATTACCCGTAATGAGAAATCATATAAATTATCACTTTATGCTGATGATTTGCTGTTATATATTTCTGATCTTGATAGATCTATTCCCACTATTTTATCCTTGTTGGCTCAATTTGGTAGTTTTTAAAAAAAAAATTAAAAAGAAGAAAAAAAAGACGGACTCAGGAATGTAACTCATACATAACCTGGGGGACTGCCTGTACTGTGCTCTGTTCTGGTCGCCTCACTACAGTAAAGATGTGGAAATGCAGAGGAGATTTACAAGGATGTTGCCTGGATTGGGGAGCATGCCTTATGAGAATGGGTTGAGTGAACTCGGCCTTTTCTCCTTGAAGCAACGGAGGATGAGAGGTGACCTGATAGAGCTGTATAAGATGAGGAGAGGTGTGGATAGTCAGAGGCTTTTTCCCAGGGCAAAATGGCTAGCATAAGAGGACACAGTTTTAAGCTGCTTGTAAGTAGGGACAGAGGAGATGTCAGGGGTAAGTTTTCTTTACACAGAGAGTGGTGAGTGCATAGTGCCGGCGACAGTGGTGGAGACAGATATGATAGGGTCTTTTAGGAGACTCCTGGATAGGTACACGGAGCTTAGAAAAATCGAGGGCTGTAGGTAACCCTAGGTAATTCCTAAGGTTAGGACGTGTTTGGCATTGCTTTGTGGGCCAAAGGGCCTGTATTGTGCTGCAGGTTTTCTATGTTTCTATGATGAGCGGACTCGATGGGCCAAATGGCCTAGTTCTGCTCCTACGTCTTAAGGATCTTATGGAATGTGCTGCATGGAAAAAAATCAGATAACATCTCAAAGTGCCAAGAACTAGTTAAATCCTGTTTACCAAGTTTCTGAATCTGTATTGGTTTTAGTCACTGTGTCATGTTTTTCCCGGATAATTCAGAAAAAATAATATTTTTAAAACATTCTTCTACATTCTGCACTCCATTCTTTTGTGCACTTTTTTCTCCCAATTTCTCCTTTTAACTTTTTTTGTACTTTTTCTCACTGTCTATTTTCAGTATCTGATTTTTTTTTCTATTTGTTTCTGCTTAATCCGCTTATCATCCCTCTGATCACATTTCCCTTAACTCTTTCTTTGCCTCTCTCTTTTCCCTTTTCTTTCATGCTTCATCCCTCAATTTCTGTGTCTCCCTCACCTCCTGTCTTTACCATGGGCTTCCCCCCCCCCCACCTCCCTTCCTGCCAAGGTGAGAGAATCGGACGGAACTCTAGAACAGGTAGCTGAATACCTGATACAGACTGGCTTGATGTTTCAACATGCAAAGTATAAATGGGTTTTCTGTGTAGTATGTGTTATTGAACCATCAGCTCAAGTTATGTCAGTCATGCACAACCAGAAACACTGAATTTTAAATCAAATTAAATCATCAATTTCGTTGGTAGATAAATATGTCTATATCTTAAAGCAGGTGAAATAAATTTTGAATAACATGGTCTCTTTAAGAAAACTAATTAATCTGTTTTCAGTTGGCATCGATAGGTTAATATTTATGCTTTTACTACAGGTAGCTTTGGTGGAATACGACTGTACATGCAGGAATTGATTGCTATTACGCAAAAGGCACTGCAGTCCCAATCGTGGAAGATGAAAGCGCAAGGAGCAACGGCTATGGCATCCATTGCTAAGCAGCAGACAGGTTCATTGGTTCCACCACACTTAGGGATGATACTGAATGCACTTTTACAGGGAATAGCAGGTCGAACTTGGACGGGAAAGGTGAGACATCATGTTTCATATTGCATTGCAGAAGTAAATTAGTAGGAACTAGTAAAAGGGAAAACTGTAGGGACATACTTGTTTTAAGGACTAGATATGGTAACTTTTTTTAATCAATATCATCATATTCTCTCACAAACAAGAGAAATCTGCAGATGCTGGAAATCCAAGCAACCCACTCAACATGCTGGAGGAAATCAGCAGGCTAGGCAGCATCTATAGACAAAAGTACAGTTAACGTTTCAGGCCAAGCTTCAGTAATGCTGAAGGGTCTCAGCCCAAAACATCGATTGTACTTTTTTCCGTAGACGCTGCCTGGCCTGTTGAGTTCCTCCAGCATTTTGTGTGTGTTTCATCATATTCTCTTTTCCCTTTTTTCTGTTGATAAACATGATAGATTTTTTTTTATTGCTATCTATTTCCCTTTCTATTTAGTTTTATGGTTAGAGTCATTGTAAAACTGCATTTTCCATTATTGGTACTTTTAAAATGTTTCTTCTTTATGTGTCTTTGCAATTTTGCCTCACATTGTATAGTTGGAGTTTAGATTTCACATCTACAGCCTCCTTCATAAAAGATCATTTGAATTGTGTAGGAATGGTTAGATACACCCTCCCAACTAGGTTCTACCTCCACCGCAGGTCTCTGAGAGAGGATCAGAAATGAATGCAAAGGTGATGCCAGAGGAGTATGGGATTAACCTTTAGTTGTTAGGAATGCTTGTTTTTGTTCAGCTTGCCAAAAGGGATTCATAAGTGATATCTTTAGAATCTGCATGGTTGTAAACACAATGAACCTAAATAAACCTAAAATATTTTGGAATTGCAAGTAATGTTCAAACTTAAGATAGTCTTTTTAAAGATGAAAATTTGAAAAAAAAAAATTGTGGATGCTTAAAATCTGAAACAAAAACAGAAAATAGTGAAAGCAATCAACAATGTTCTGAACTGTATTCCTCATTTGAGATGTTATTTTCACAATTGAAGTCATTGAGAGAGGGATGGAGGAAGGTAAAGAGTCCAAAATGCTATCATAGCAAAAATTTGTTCTTCTTTCAGGAGGAATTATTGAAAGCTGTTGACACTGTCGTGACTACATGCAGGTAAGCATCAACAACAAACACAATCGGTCATTCTTGTATAATTGTGGTATGTAATTCAGCAGAACAATAAAAATAAAAATTGCAGCCTTTTAAGTATCACGAAAAATAGTATCACTCTCAATATATAACAACTATATATATTTAACAAAGGGTCTTTTTTCTGTCTTCATTGTGACTTTGTTTTTATCTTTTGACTTTTGTCCCCAGTGCAGAATTGCAGAAATCAGTGCCTGGCCAGCCGAGTATAGACACCGTTATTCAGGTTATGCTAAAAGAATGCCACAAAGAAAATCTTCGGTACAAAATGGTTGCTCTGAAAAGTATTGCAAACATTCTGCAAGCAACAAAAGAAGATTGTTTCCAGGATATGGTGGATATTCTATTCCCTGTTATTAAAAAGGTAAAATTAATATTGCAAGTGGACTTGAGCAGATCCAGTGGTAGTTTGCTAACAATTTTTAATGATGTAAAGATTTTGTGGTTGCCAGATCCTTGTAGTTTTGAAATTTATTTAAGATTCTAGCAATACTTGAAAGGAGATTAGCTAACTTCAAAGAGCCTCTGTACACTTTTCTAATGGTAGGACCTGTCCTCCAACTGTTTATTCAATGTCCATGCAGGCCTTTTCCTGCTGGGAAACTGTAGGCCCTTATCTTTTCAAGACAGGGAGTAAAAGGGAGAATCATAAACACAAGAGATTCTGCCGATGCTGGAAATCCAGAACAACGCATAGAAAATGCTGGAGGAACTTAACAGGTTATGCAGCATGTGTTGAAAGGAATAAAGAGTCGACATTTCAGGCTGTAACCCTTCATCAGGACTAAAAAGAAAGGAAGAAGAAGCCAGATTAAGAAGGTGGAGGGAGGGGAAGGAGTACAAGATAGAAGGTGATAGATGGAGCCGGGTGAGGGGTACAAGATAGAAGGTGATAGATGGAGCCGGGTGAGGGGTACAAGATAGAAGGTGATAGATGGAGCCGGGTGAGGGGTACAAGATAGAAGGTGATAGATGGAGCCGGGTGAGGGGTGCAAGATAGAAGGTGATAGATGGAGCCAGGTGAGGGGTGCAAGATAGAAGGTGATAGATGGAGCTGGGTGAGGGGTACAAGATAGAAGGTGATAGATGGAGCCGGGTGAGGGGTGCAAGATAGAAGGTGATAGATGGAGCCGGGTGAGGGGTACAAGATAGAAGGTGATAGATGGAGCCGGGTGAGGGGTGCAAGATAGAAGGTGATAGATGGAGCCAGGTGAGGGGTGCAAGATAGAAGGTGATAGATGGAGCTGGGTGAGGGGTACAAGATAGAAGGTGATAGATGGAGCCGGGTGAGGGGTGCAAGATAGAAGGTGATAGATGGAGCCGGGTGAGGGGTACAAGATAGAAGGTGATAGATGGAGCCGGGTGAGGGGTGCAAGATAGAAGGTGATAGATGGAGCCGGGTGAGGGGTACAAGATAGAAGGTGATAGATGGAGCCGGGTGAGGGGTACAAGATAGAAGGTGATAGATGGAGCCGGGTGAGGGGTACAAGATAGAAGGTGATAGATGGAGCCAGGGAAGGAGTACAAGATAGAAGGTGATAGATGGAGCCGGGTGAGGGGTACAAGATAGAAGGTGATAGATGGAGCTGGGTGAGGGGTACAAGATAGAAGGTGATAGATGGAGCCGGGTGAGGGGTGCAAGATAGAAGGTGATAGATGGAGCCGGGTGAGGGGTACAAGATAGAAGGTGATAGATGGAGCCGGGTGAGGGGTACAAGATAGAAGGTGATAGATGGAGCCGGGTGAGGGGTACAAGATAGAAGGTGATAGATGGAGCCGGGTGAGGGGTACAAGATAGAAGGTGATAGGTGACGCTCACCTGGCTTCACCTATCATCTTCTAACTTGCACTCCTCATAAAAACAGTAAAATATGAAATAAGAAACAAATTATTGGGTGCTTCTCAGTTTCTTAAAACTAACGTACACCTGGCCATTACATATATAATTTCTGTAATGTGATGTGGGGACATCAGCTTACAATACTTTGTCCAAATGTACATCTCAGTAGTTTCAGAATGTTAACCACTTTGGGGGGTTTGAATCGAATTTATATAACTACAAGTCAAACCTCTTAAAGCTAAAAAGCAAAAGCCTTAGAAGAGATTATTGAACATTCGATTCTCTACTTCAGAGTACAGCAACAGGATCATCCAGAAAAGATGATGATGAGGAAGAGGAAGGGGAGAGAGAGAAAGAACTACGGATGGAATATCTGCTTTGTGCTTTTGATACTCTTGGGAAAGCCTGGCCCAGAACTTTAGAAACACAGGGTAAGTTATTTCAGTGAATCAGATAATGCTCTCTCAGTCCCTGCATGCTCAATTGCCACTTTCAAGAGTAAGAAATAAGACCATAAGACATGGGAGCAGAATTAGGCCATTCAGCCCATTGAGTCCACTCTGCCATTCCAACATGGCTGATCCCAGATCCCACTCAACCCCATACACCTGTCTTCTCGCCATATCCTTGAATACCCTGACCAGTCAGGAAACGATCAACACTCGCCTTAAATATACCCACAGACTTAGCCTCCATTGCAGTCTGTGGCAAAGCATTCCACAGATTCACTACACTCAGGCTAAAAAATTTCCTCCTTATCCCTGTTCTAAAGGGTCACCTCTCAGTTTTGAGGTTGTGCCCTCTAGTTCTGGATACCCCCACTCAGCAGACATCCTCTCCAATGTTCCAACAATTTGCAAGTAATCTGTGCAGTAGAATCAATTGTACTTCAGTGACAACCGTGGGCGACAGCCTGTGTAGGGCATAAAAATGCTGTTTTAGAAAAAAGACACGGTTATTTAATCTAGTGTTTATTTCATCCATGCAATCGTTTTCTCTGTTGCCTCTTTACCATTTTTAATTCAGTTTTTCCATTAAAAATTTCCATGACCCCAGTTACAATGAAGATTTTAATCTAAACATGCCACGCTTTAATCGACATCTCTGGTCATTTGTTCATTTAATTGACATCTCTGGTCATTGTACTGTGCAAAAGCCTTGAATACTGTACATGTACAGTGCTTATAAAAAGTATTCACCCCCCCCCCCGGAAGTTTCATTTTTATTGTTTTACAACATTGAATTATAGTGGATTTAATTCGGCTTTTTTTTGACACTGATCAACAGAAAAAGACTCATGTCAAAGTGAAAATAGATCTGTACAAAGCAATCTAAATTAATTACAAATATAAAACATAAAAGAGTTGACTTACTTAGTGAATACTTCAGTATTCACTACTGAAAAGGATCTTGGTGATTGTAGTGATGACTTGCAGCAGACTGAAAAGCTTGAGCATGTAGATATTAAGGAAGAGGGTGTGCTGGAGCTTTTGGAAAGCATCAAGCTGGGTAAGTCACCGGAATAGGACGAGATATACCCTAGGCTACTGTGGGAAGCGAGGGATGGGATTACTGAGCCTCTGGCAATGATCTTTGCATCATCAATGGGGACAGGAGAGGCCCCGGAGGATTGGAGGGTTGCAGATGTTGTTCCCTGATTCAAGAAAGGGAGCAGAGATAGCCCAGGAAATTATAGACTGGTGAGTCTTACTTAAGTGGTTGGTAAGTTGATGGAGAAGATCCTGAGAGGCAGGATTTATGAACATTTGGAGGGGCATAATATGATTAGAAATAGTCAGCATGGTTTTGTCAAAGGCAGGTTGTGCCTTACTAGCCTGATTGAATTTTTTTGAGGATGTGACTAAACACATTGACGAAGTTAGAGCAATAGATGTAGTGAATATGGATTTCAGCAAGGCATTTGATAAGGTACCCCATGCGAGGCTTATTCAGAAAGTAAGGAGGCATGGGATCCAAGGGGACATTGCTTTGTGGATCCAGAACTGGCTTGCCCAAGAAGGCAAAGAGTGGTTGTAGACGGGTCATATTCTGCATGGAGGCCGATGACCAGTGGTATGCCTCGGCGACCTGTTCTGGGACCACTACTCTTCATGATTTTTGTAAATGACCTGGATGAGGAAGTGAAGGGATGAGATAGTAAGTTTGCTGATGACACAAAGGTTGGAGGTGTTGTGGATAGCGTGGAGGGCTGTCAGAGGTTACAGTTGATAAGATGCAAAACTGGGCTGAGAAGTGGCAGGTGGAGTTCAACTCAGGTAAGTGTGAGGTGTTTCATTTTGGTAGGTCAAATATGATGGCATAGTATAGTATTAATGGTAAGACTCTTGGCAGTGTGGAGGATCAGAGGAATCTTGGGTCAGGGGTCAGAGGCCATAGGACATTCAAAGCTGCTGTGCAGGTTGACTCTGATTAAGAAGGCATACGGTGTATTAGCCTTCATCAGTCATGGGATTGAGTTTAAGAACCAAGAGGTAATGTTGCAGCTATATAGGACCCTGGTCAGACCCCACTTGGAGTACTGTGCTCAATTCTGGTCGCCTCACTACAGGAAGGATTTGGAAGCCATAGAAAGGGTGCAGAGTAGATTTACAAGGATGTTGCCTGGATTGGGGAGCATGCCTTATGAGGATAGGTTGTGTGAACTCTGCCTTTTCTCCGTGGAGCAACAGAGAATGAGAGGTGACCTGATAGAGGTGTACAAGATGATGAGAGGCATTAATCATGTGGTTAGTCAGAGGCTTTCCCCCAGGGCTGAAATGGCTAGCACAAGAGGGAACAGTTCTAAGGTGCTTGGAAGTAGGTATAAAGGAGATGTCAGGTTAAGTTTTTTACTCAGAGAGTAGTGAGTGCATGGAATGGGCTGCCAGCGACAGTGGTGGAGGCAGATACGATAGGGTCTTTTAAGAGACTCCCCGAACTTAAGGTAAGGACAGCATTGTGGACCGAAGGGCCTGTATTGTGCTGTAGGTTTTCTGTGTTTCTAATTGGTTGCATAAGTATTCACCCCCATTAATATGACTCACCGAATCATCACTGGCACCGCCAATTGGTTTTAGTAGTCATATAATTAGTTAAATGGAGATCACTGTGTGTGGTCACTTTTGGAAAAGTCCTCACATGAAATCTTGACTAGAGTTTGCCACAAGGCATGTGGAGACTGAAGTCAGCTGGAAGGAGGTTCTACAGTCTGATAAAACCAAAATTGAGCTTGTTGGCCATTAGAGTAAATGCTCTGTTTGGCATAAGCCAATCACTATGTATACTCAAAACACACCATCCCTACCATGAAGCATAGTGGTGCCTGCACCATGCTGTGGGGTGCTTCACTGCAGCAGGCCGTGGAAGGCTTGTGAAGATAGAGGGTAAAATGAATGCAGCAAAATGCAGGGAAGTCCTGGAAGAAAAATGGTGTAGTGTGCAAGAGAACTGTGACTTGGAAGAAGAATTGTTTTCCAACAAGGCAATGACCCCAAGCATAAAGCTAAAGCTACACAGGAATGGCACTCACCTATGTCATAAAATTTGCTTTTTCTTGTGGCAGTGGTACAGTGCAATACATAAAATTGCCACAGTATTGTGCAAAATTCTTAGGCATCCTAGTGGATACATGTGCCTAAGACTTTTGCACAGTACTGTATATTTTTCTTTGCACATAATTCATTGTGGGTTGCTGTAGATATCACTTCTCATGGGTGGAAAATGCATTGCTCTGAGCTTTATTATTGAGTCCAAAGTATATACTGTATGGTGACATTTTGATGATTTGATAATAAAGATGGTATTTGTCTCTTCTGCAGCTCGGTACCATGTAGAATTGTGTCATTTAATGTGTGAAAGGCTAAAGCTAAGTACATGGAAAGTTCAACTGGGAGTGCTCCAAGCAATGAACACCTACTTCCAAGGGTAAGTAAATTAATGACATTTTGTGTCTGCAACCTGACCTGTGGATTTTATAGGACTTGGTAATAAAGGACGTCATTTGTTCCTGCAGCTTACTGCTTCTCAGCCAAGACAACAAAGACACAAATGCATTATCTGAGATCTTGAAAGACACTTGCTCTGCACTCACCTTTCCATTAGGTGAGTCAATGTAAAAGATGAGATTTTTGTGTGGTTTGGAGAACAGTTTAAACATAAACTCACAGGTTTTAACATTTCTTTTCAGAAAACAAGAGCTACTCTTCAGTACGAACGGAAGCTTTATCAGTATTAGAACTCCTCTTTAAAAAACTTGAGGGTATGTAAATAGAAGTTACCTACACAACACTGCAAAGGACAGCTTGTGATTGGAAATGATTTATTGTCTGAAGCCACCTAACGATGGTATGATGCTCTCACAAACCACTGTTAATGCATCTGGAGAGGTCTGGCTGAGCCTTCCACTCAAATATTTGTTTATATTTTCTTAAAAACACTTCCTTCCTAGGCTAGTGCCTATTACTTCATAAATAGTTGATTACTAATGGTTAATGCAGCTCATGCTACCCTTCAAGAGTGTTCTTGGCCTAGAGAGAAACATTTCCATTAAAGTTTAGTAAATTAATAAATAAAATTTTCCTAACTTGCCAGCTTACTAGCTTTTGTCAAATCACGTTAGAAACTTGTTCAACACAACCATTTTCCTCACATTGGCTCAGCTAGTTAGGTTTTGTATGTCATGAACTTCTGTAACGTCCATTCGTGGAGCTGATTCTTGTTCATAGAATGCATGTTAAGTGCTAAATCATTATGGATTTAACAGACGGTCAAAATTCTCCCAAAAGTCAGGCTTTCCTGTTGCCAGAGGGAATCCCTCATTGTTACTAGAATGCTAAACATCTTAAGATTTAGAAATGGATGGGAGGCCACATGCTCCTTCCAGCCTGTTTTGAAGTTCAGTTCATAACTGATCCTGTGCGGTACATCTGACACTTCGTTCTCTTACAGCGTTTACTACATTTAACCAACAGAGCATCCAGTGCTTTCTGGGCTAGGTAATTCTAAAAGTTTGTTATCCTTTTGAGTAAGGAAATTTCTCCTCTACTGGCCAAGCCTTATCCTGAGATTACTTACAATTTCTAAACACTCAAGAAAACAACAGCTGAGTATTCTACCCAGTTAAGTATTTCAGAAACCACCAAGTTAAATTGAGATTGTTCCTCTTTGACCCAACCTACATAGAGTAATCTTTCTGATCTCCCTGGATAAGATAAACCTTTCATTACAGGAGTCAACTGAGTGAGTCTATATAACAGTAACTGCATACCTTCCTTGGGTATGAAGACTAAACTGTGTACACAATCTCAAGAGTAGTATCACCAAACCTCTGGGCAGTTTACTTGCGAGTCAACAGGCAAACTGCTAGAAGAACTCAAGATCCTGATGAAAGGTCTAGGCCCAAGACATCAGCTGTTTATTTATCTCCATAGATGTTGCCTGACCCGCTCAGTTCCTCCAACATTTTGTGTTTTGCTCAGAATTTCCAGTATCTACAGAATCTTTTGTGTTTGTTGCTCGTGGGTCATCATTCTTCTTATAGAACATAGAATAGTACAGCACATTACAGGCCCTTCAGCCCACAATTTTGTGCCGACCCTCAAATCCTTCCTCCCATATAACTCCCCTCCTTAAATTCCTCCATATACCTGTCTAGTAGTCTCTTAAATTTCACTAGTGTATCTGCCTCCACCACTGACTCAGGCAGTGCATTCCATGCACCAACCACTCTCTGAGTGAAAAACCTTCCTCTAATATCCCCCTTGAACTTCCCTCCCCTTAAAGCCATGTCCTCTTGTACTGAGCAGTGGTGACCTGGGGAAGAGGTGCTGGCTGTCCACTCTGTCTATTCCTCTTATTATCTTGTACACCTCTATCATGTCTCCTCTCATCCTCCTTCTCTCCAAAGAGTAAAGCCCTAGCTCCCTTAATCTCTGATCGTAATCCATACTCTCTAAACCGGGCAGCATCCTGGTAAATCTCCTCTGTACCCGTTCCAATGCTTCCACATCCTTCCTACAGTGAGGCGACCGGAAATGGACACAGTATTCCAAGTGTGGCGTAACTAGAGTTTTATAGAGCTGCATCATTACATCACATCTCTTAAACTCTATCCCTCAACTTATGAAAGCTAACACCCCATAAGCTTTCTTAACTATCCTATCTGCCTGTGAGGCAACTTTCAGGGATCTGTGGACATGTTCCCCCAGATCCCTCTGCTCCTCCACACTACCAAGTATCCTGCCATTTACTTTGTACTCTGCCTTGGAGTTTGTCCTTCCAAAGTGTACCACCTCACACTTCTCCAGGTTGAACTCCATCTGCCACTTCTCAGCCCACTTCTGCATCCTATCAATGTCTCTCTGCAATCTTCGACAATCCTCTACACTATCTACAACACCACCAACCTTTGTGTCATCTGCAAACTTGCCAACCCACCCTTCTACCCCCTCATCCAGGTCATTAATAAAAATCACAAAGTAGAGGTCCCAGAACAGATCCTTGTGGGACACCACTAGTCACAACCCTCCAATCTGAATGTACTCCCTCCACCACGACCCTCTGCCTTCTGCAGGCAAGCCAATTCTGAATCCACCTGGCCAAACTTCCCTGGATCCCATGCCTTCTGACTTTCTGAATAAGCCTACCGTGTGGAACCTTGTCAAATGCCTTACTAAAATCCATATAGATCACATCCATTGCACCACCCTCATCTATATGCCTGGTCACCTCCTCAAAGAACTCTGTCAGGCTTGTTAGGCATGATCTGCCCTTCACAAATCCATGCTGACTGTCCCTGATCAGACCATGATTCTCTAAATGCCCATAGATCCTATCTAAGAATCTTTTCCAACAGCTTTCCCACCACAGATGTGAGGTTTACTGGTCTATAATTACCTGGACTAACCCTACTACCTTTTTTGAACAAGGGGAAAACATTTGCCTCCTTCCAATCCTCTGGTATCATTCCAGTGGACAACGAGGAGATAAAGATCCTAGCCAGAGGTTCAGCAATCTCTTCCTTTGCCTCGTGGAGCAGCCTGAGGAATATTCTGTCAGGCCCCGGGGACTTAACCATCCAACACCTCCTCTCCCTTAGTATCAACATGCTCCAGAACATCAACCTCACTCATATTGTCCTCACCCTCATCAAGTTCCCTCTCAGTAGTGAATACTGAAGAGAAGTATTCATTGAGGACCTCGCTCACTTCCACAGCCTCCAGGCACATCTTCCCACTTTCATCTATCAGTCCTACCTTCACTCCTGTCATTCTTTTGTTCTTCACATAATTGAAGAATGCCTTGGAGTTTTCCTTTACCCTACTCGCCAAGGCCTTCTCATGCCCCCTTCTTGCTCTTCTCAGCCCCTTCTTAAGCTCCTTTCTTGCTACCCTATATTCCTCAATAGACCCATCTGATCCTTGCTTCCTAAACCTCATGTATGCTGTCTTCACCCACCTGACTAGATTTTCCACTTCACTTGTCACCCATGGTTCCTTCACCCTACCATTCTTTATCTTCCTCATTGGGACAAATTTATCCCTAACATCCTGCAAGAGATCCTTAAACATCGACCACATGTCCATTGTACATTTCCCTGCAAAAACATTATCCCAATTCACACTCGCAAGTTCTAGCCTTACAGCCTCATAATTTTCCTTTCCCCAATTACCCAATTAAAAATTTTCCTGTCCTCTCTGATTCTGTCCTTTTCCATGATAATGCTAAAGGTCAGGGAGCAGTGATCACTGTCCCCCAGATGCTCACTCACTGACAGATCTGTGACCTGGCCAGGTTCATTACCTAATACTAGATCTAGTATGGCATTCCCCCTAGTTGGCCTGTCAACATACTGTGACAGGAATCCATCCTGGACGCACTTGACAAACTCTGCCCCATCTAAACCCTTGGAACTAATCAAGTGCCAATCAATATTAGGGAAGTTAAAGTCACCCATGATAACAACCCTGTTATTTTTGTACCTTTCCAAAATCTGCCTCCCAATCTGCTCCTCGGTATCTCTGCTGCTACCAGGGCCATGCATATCTTGGCCATGCATTAAACCATTTCCTTGTTTAAAACTTGTGTTCACTTTTCTTTTCCAGAGACTAATCAGTGGGCAGCTTTGACACCTGAAAAGAGGGATATAATTCTTAAGTCTCTAACCAGCATGGAATCAGACAACAGGCCAGAACTGAAAGATAAAGCTTCAACTCTTAAGAAACGCCTTGCAAGTGTCCCATAAACCTGCACAGTCCTACTGTTCAGCTGAAGACTTGACAACCAAACTCTTGCTAATCATTTTGGATACATTAGACCTAAAGTTTTGCTTCGTATGTTGTCAGGTTGGCCTGTTTAAGAGTATAAGTCAAACGCTGTACCTGCAGCTTAGAAGAGGTGCGAGTGTGGTGAATTCCATTTTCTGATGTTGGTTTGCGTGTGTTCAGTTAGTGCTTTGCAGATTCTCATATCTGCTCAAGATGCAAATTATATCTCTGTGTATTCCTCCAATTAATCAGGAAATTACAGAGGCTGAAGGTTCTGGTTATGAAACATTGAATATGGTTGTCAAACAGTAGTTCAGAGTTGAAAGTGTGGTTATGAGGTGCGCACATCAATTTAGTTGGTGCCAGTTTTAGTGAAGTTAAGTGTTAGTCAAATAAATTACAACGAGATATTAGATTATATTGAATCTGAAGGAGGTAGCACTTGGCTGTCAAAGGTGCAGTGTGTCTCCATTTTATGTCATTAAATACTGTCATTGTGGCAGCATTTGTAATATAATTGCACATTAATGTGCACTCCAAAATGCCATTCAGACATCAGTTCTTTCTAGAACTGATTTCAGCACATAGCTGCTTCCCTTTAGCTAGCTAAACATTTAGCACTTCTTATTTCCATGCTGCTGCAGAACTTCTATTGCAACATTTTTCTAGAATTTGGGCAGTGAGGAAAAACAAGATGAAGAAAATGTTTTTGATGATATAATTATTACTGCCAAGTTTGAATTTTCTGCAACATCATTTGTACTGTGAAATGGAAGTGGTGTCACAGGAATTATTTTGGTTGTTCCCAGAGTTCACCACTATTATCATACTTGACAGGATTTAACCATCTAAACTGCAAAACATTTTGCAGTCCTTTTAAATTTTGCATAAGCATAAAATCTCTAAGGACCCTAAGGAGCTGATAATCAAGATGTCTCATTTCCCTTTACAGTATACATTAATTCCATTTATGTCACGCATCTTCTAATGCATTCATAAGGTGAGCTGTATTGAAGTGTATGCTTTAGTACGTATGCTGGGCTCATAAATGGCAACCTTTCTCCTCTATTGCCCTAAGCAAGATCAGTTTGCACTATATGTGTGTTAATTTTTTCTTATTCTTAATGTTTTAAGTAAATCCATCAAACTAACAAGCTTCAAATCTTTTCATTTTACTTTGATCCTGTAAAGCAGTTCAAAAGAAGGCTCCCAACAGATAATCTGGGTAAGCAGACCTCCCCTAATTTTCCATCAGTCCTGAGATACTGACAATGAAATGGTCTGTCTTTTGTGTTTCATAGATGTGCCAGGTCATCAAAAGGCGATGTATTATGTTGTTCCTTCACATAAATATTTTTTTTGGAGATTGTAAGATGTATCATGTGTTTCTGTGGTCAATGGCACTTTTACAGTAATTAAGGTAAATGCAGAACAAAGTTGAGCAAAGTTGGGAATTGCAAAATCGTTGACAGGTCTGAAATATTTAGAAAGGCAAACTCATAGAATGGACAGGGTCTCAAAAGCTAAGGGTTTGATGTCTACATCTGCCCATTAAATGGGTCAGTTTGATCCTAATGAAGAAATTGTGGTCGAGCATCTCATACACCAGACGGGAGAATTGGCTGACTGCTTCAATCCCACCAAATATCGCCCTACTCTGTGTGGTGAATGATCTGCAATGAGGAGTTAAATTATAATTTAAGTATGGTTATCCTGTAGCTGTGTGAGAGCAAAGACTAGAAATTGATATTGGGTTGTTCTTAGTGTTGTATTGTATAGTATGTGGCAGTTTGTTTATTGACCAATATGTCACTAGGATGCTTTGCTTGCTTGAGTTCTCAATAGTTTCAAGCTGAGCTTCACGAGGGGGAACGATTGATGCCAGCCACATCCAAGTAGAAAAGTGGCCTTTCTCAAGTTTTCTATAAAGAATGATTGCACTATTTTGCTAACCATAAACACTGTACCATGCCCTGTGTGGGCAAATACTTGATGCTACTCCAGCCATTCACTGGTAAAACTTTGTACTGATAACTAAATCTTGTGTTCTGTCTCTCAGAACTTCTTAACAGAATTGTTTGTATGGGAAGAAAAATCTGAGACTTGGTTAACAAAAAAAGAAAAAAATAAGACCCTAATTAAAAGCCCATTTTACTGCTGTAGGTTAGTATAGTTTCAAATTAACTTTAAATTGAATTATATTAATGGTGATGATTAATTTACTCAGGTCAGAGTTAAATAACTCCAGCCTCCTTTGCCAGGTTAAATCTTTATTCTGAAGCTAAAGGTGTCAGTAAGAAATGTAATTTCTGTGACAATTTCATTTGGCCTTACAATTGAGCACCCTGTAGTGTTTGCTTAATTGGGCACAGTAGGATGTACATTCTTAGTATATGTTCATAAAAGCAGTTTATAAACATCAGATGGATCGGATTCACTGTGTCAGTGTATGTCATTTAGAACTGGGGATCTAAGAAATGTTTGAGAAAACTGGTGGGCCCCATGAAGAATGTCCATATGAATTGTGCTTGCATGATGTGTATAATAAAATTATGCTTGGTCTTCTATGAGACATTGCTTATGGATGAGGGAAAGTGTATACAGACACTTTAACATTGCCAAAATCAATAAATACTCTTGTGCTGTTATACTACTGCTTTTTATGTCTTCTGCTGTCAAATAACTGTCAGGTCGCTGGCAGGTGGTAAGAGTGGGCTCCCTCACCTCCGCCCCTCTGACTCTCAACAAAGGAGCCCCTCAGGGCTGTGTACTAAGTCCCCTCATTTACTGCTTGTATACCCATGGCAGTGTCGCCACCCACAGCTCTAATCTGCTAATTAAATTTGCTGACACTACATTGATTGGTCTAATCTCAAACAATAACGAGGTGATCTACAGGGAAGTAGTCATCCCTCTGGCACAGTGGTGTCAAGAAAACCTCTCCCTCAATGTCACAAAAACAAAGGAGCTGGTTGTGGATTACAGGAGGAATGGAGACGGCTAACCCCTATTCACATCAATGGATCTGGAGTTGAGAGGGTAAACAGCTTCAAGTTCCTCGGCTTCTACATCACCGAGGACCTCATGTGGTCTGTACACACCAGCTGTGTGGTGAAAAAGGCATAACAGCGCCTCTTTCACCTCAGACGGTTGAGGAAGTTTGGTGTGGGTCCCCAAATTCTAAGAACTTCTTACAGGGGTACAATTGAGAGCATCCTGACTGGCTGCATTACTGCCTGGTATGGGAACTGTACCTCCCTTAATCGCAGAATTCTGCAGAGAATGGTGCGGACAGCTCAGTAGTTGTGAACTTACCATGATTCAGGACATTTGCATAGATGTGAAAAAAGGCCCCGAAGGATCATTGGAGACCTGAGTCACCCCAACCACAATCTATTCCAGCTGCTACCATCCAGGAAATGGTACCGCAGCATAAAAGCCAGGGCCAACTGGCTCCGGGACAGCTTCTTCCACCAGGCCAGCTGACTGATTAACTCATGCTGATTTGAGTGTATTTCTATGTCACATTGACTGTTCTATTTATTATAAATTGCACATTTAGACGGAGACGTAACATAAAGATTTTTACTCATGTATATGAAGGGTGTAGGAAATAAATTCAATAAGGTCAAGATGCAATATTGAATAGACAGTAAGCAGTAGATAGCGAGATCTAGATGAACATCCATCCAACACGGAGCTGGGATGAAGATTGTAAAATTGCTGGTCTGTACGACATATGCTGCAATATGATCACAATAGAAGCAAAGTATCTGAACTCCCACTTCGCCCCCCCCCCCCGCCATTCCACTCTTCCCCCGTCACTCCATCCTCCAATGCCACTCCACCCTTCTGGATTCCCAGTCATTAAAGTTTGACCCCTGGATACCTGATTTCTTTTAGAAATATGAAGCAGAGTATAAATAGCAATCTTTCAGTGACTTTCATTTTATGGCACACAATTCTTGTAAGAATGCCTATGGATCTGCAAGCAATATAACATTATTCCAGGCACGGAGATGGGGTAGATGGTCTTTTTCCCAGAATGGAAATGTCAAATATGCTGAAATAGGAAAAGCTCAAAATAAATTCACATGGCAAGTTTTTTGTACACGAGGGCAGGTTCCCTAGAATGTACTATCAGTGGAGGAGGCAGAAGCAGGTACAATAGCAATGTTTAAGAGGCATGTCAATAGACACATGCAACAGGCAGAAAACGGAGGGGAAAAGTCCATGTACAGGTAGATGGGAAGAGTTAATTTGGCATTATGGCACAGACATTATGGGCTGAAGGGTCTGTCCCATGCCACCCTGTTTTCTGTCCTCTGTGCTATGTATTTTTTAAAAAGACATTTTTACTGATAAATTACAATTGTGGCCTACACACCCCACATATTCATATGGTGGACAATAGAATTGAAGGTTTTTAATCTCAACATTCCCACCCAGCAGCATGTACAATGTTAAATTCATGCACTGAATTTAATTTGTTTTTCATCTGTACCCATCAGTTTTTAAATAGTGCTGCTACCCTATATAAGTGTAAAGTGTTGTTTTCCCAGTAAGATTGTCATGTCCATAACCACATCATTACTTTTCCTTAGCTGTACAAAGCAAACTTTTTGCTGCATCCATTGATCACACCTATCCTTTTATTTACCCATCATTTGTGACCTTTGCTAATGGTTTGAAGAAATAACATTTTTTAAAAAAGTAGCCTTGTTTAAATACCAAGATTCAGAGATGGAAAGAAGCCAATTATTGGTATAAATATTATTGTATATTGGGAGAAAAAATATAATTGTACAAACTTCGATGTTTTGGAAAGGACAAATGTGTATTTATATGACTTCTTTACTGAAGAGCCATGTTCTTTTTAACAGTCTTGTGGGATCTTCTTTGCCTATTTAGAAAGGAGATAATTTGACATCAAGTTTGAAAAACAGTACCATGCCTTGCAGTGGGTTCAGCAGGTCATAGATGCTTATTGATTAATTTATGCATTGGCATCATTGGGAGCACCTACAGTTAATGTCAATTACCTTGAGATAATGGTGGTGAGTCCCCACCTTAAATTGCTATGAACCATGGTAAAGTACTCTCAATGTGCTTTTGGGTAGAGCATTTCAGTATCTGGTGACTGTAATGGTGAATGGTGATGTAAGCTTAATAATACCTTTCCAAGACATGGCAAATGAATTCACAGATAATGAAAGTTCCAATGTGTCTGCTGCCTTTATTTCATATGTTGAAGGTTATAGATTTGACATCTGCCCAGATTTAATGCTTTGGTATCCTGAATGGGACTTGATTGTATAATCTTCAGAAGAAATTAATTGTGGCAAAGTTCAATTTCACAATAACTTGTGTGGATTCAGTCCATCCGGTCCCAACCATTAAGAAGACTATTGTGCTAATTGCATCATTTTCCCTCACCTTTGTATTGTAGCCTTATGCTTTCATTTTAACATAAATTGCTGATCTTTAAGTTGTTCTACTATCTTAGTTGATTGGGGTCTAAACCGCTGACAATGTTGGTGAAATTCTAGATTGCACAAATCTATACTACAGAAATAAGCATTTGCAGCAACTGATCTCCATATGAGCCTCCTCCTACAAATCTTTTAACCTGATGGTGATGACTCATTCCTTTCTCCTTCACAATTATTTAGCTTGCCCCTTAAATGCATCTCTGCTGTTCACCCTAGCCTCTACAAATTGTAGCCCTTCAATGTTCATCTGGATTTGGAAACACTTCCAAAGTGTTGAAAGTAAGTGTTCAGTAATATTACTGTGAACTGCCCCTTTCCCTACAAAAGGTAATAAGGTAACCGTATTATTACTACCTTTCCAAGATTCTTCTCCACTGCTAAAAAGGTCTGCTTAATTCCCAAGTGTTGCTGCAACCCTCTGATTGATTAAGCTAAACTAGTCACTAATCGTAAGATGTTGAGTTCTTCCTAGGAAGATTCCTCTCCTACAGGAAGAAATGCCACAGAGAAATATCCATGCCAACCAAGACAATGTTAGGATTTTGGACTACATGTAATACACTCTTCAATGGCACAATCATATGCCAGGTGTCCAAACAGACTTGATGTCCTTTGCGAACTTAAACATGTTTTTAAACTGCCAAATATGTAAATAAATTATAATAAGAAAATTGACACAAACACCATATTTCACTTAACTGGAATATATTACATGCCACTGGAATGCTCCTGTTCTGTGGCTCCATGTCCCCAGATAACTGTACATTAAAGGCTGTTGAATACAGAACCAGACAATTGAACAGTAATAAATGGAAAAGCTGTATCAATGGGTTACAGCTGTTAACAAGCATCCGACCCAGAACCTACAGGAACTGAAGATCCATCTTCAAGCAACACTTGGGAGAAAAACCAAAATCAGCAACTTCCAGGTGCTTGTTAGTCTCGTGTTTATTCGTTACAAAATATTGTAAGATGGAAAAGGGTGTCGGTCATGAATCATCCATTTGGGCAATGAAAAGATCATCTGCTTCTCATTGAAAATTAACATACCGAAAGCTCAGAGGTTGGCGAGCAATCATTGAGTCTATTTCTACTCAGCCAGAGACATGTATAAAACAAAACACCTCACGTTGTCATTTTAGCCTGTTCTGGAGCTTAGCACTATTTCCCATATCTTCCATGTTCTGAATATTGTGTTTAAAAAAATAGGAGCCGGTCTAGATCCAGCCGATTTCCATGAAAATGAATATTAAAATACATGAGTTTTACAGTCACGAATACAATGATCCAGGCTGCCATTTTGTAATCGGGTTTTCCTACAGCGGCTGCAAAGGGTTAATTACCTCTCAGACATTACTTATGCCACTCGGTGATGACCTGGGATTGAGCAGCATTGACTGAATGTTGCTCAGATATTGAAAAGGCAAATTATCCCTTTGCGAAATTTATTGTAACAGCCTTTCAGCAACGCTGCACACATCCTTTACTTCATCTGTCATTGGTGTGAACAGCCTGAAATCCACTGCAGCATCTGGTCCTCTAAGGTGGGTGATGTCATTGCCCTGTTGCCTTGGCAACAGCAATTAAGTTATTCACGGCAGATAAAAGGAGAGAGCACAAACAGCAAAAATAACATCACCATCTGTCTCTGGAAGGACACATTTGCCAGACGCTCAGCGACTCAAAGGTAATTCTTGTCTCCGTGAGCAGCGCAAACAGGTAACTCAGCATATTTACATCATGCAGTACGTGAAGAATGGCTGTTCTAAAAAAAAATGTAGTACCTGCTTCAAGTAAATGATTTTGAAGACAAAAATACAATGCATTTGACCATTACTGGACTTCAGTAATAATTAATGTGCTAATGTTTTATACTTCGACTGCCGATTCGGTGTTCTGTTCCATATTTTATTCACAGTGCTGTTTCTGTTTCGCTCCATTTGGTTTTTGTTTCGGATGCATGCCGTAAGTATAACAATTCTCCCACTGACTGCATTTCTCCTTCCCTGTTCAGGGTTGTCAGCTATCATGTTCAAGACGGTTTTGCTGACTCTGGTTGGCTTGGCTGTGGCTTCGGGTCACAGCTCCCAGGACGCAGACCAGGTCACTGATGCAGACATCCAGCGGTTGCTGCACGGAGTCATGGAACAGTTAGGCATTGCTCGGCCTCGAGTCGAGTACCCGGCTCACCAAGCGACAAACCTGGTTGGGCCACAGAATATTGAAGGTAAAGGGTCCTGGCATATTCTGTGCCTGGATGGAAGGAATATTTCATTTATTTGGATCTATAAAGTCAATCCTAGAAATTATTGTGAATCCACCATTAGGTAACGTATTAGACTTTTTAATATGGAAATCAGAAGAAATTAAATTAGTTTAAAGCTGAAAAGGATGCCATATCTTGCATTCCTAATGCAGTCGAAATACTGATTCAAGTGCACCATAGTGACACCGCACAATTAATATTCTATAGAGTCCTGGCCCTGGTCCCTACCTCTTATCTCTATTCATCTTTTGATAAATAGCTTATAAGCTGACATACTTGACTGTACCTCAAAGAATTTTTTACAATCATACCAACTTCTGGCAGAAAAGGAGGCCCCCCCCCCCCCCCCCCGTGGTCTTACTGATATTCTGGATCGGTTACGTGGTTAGGTAAATGTTGATAACTAGTAAACAGACAGAAATAATTTGCCACAGTTTGCATCACCATGCAGCACATTGGCCACTATTGACAGTGAGATTGTCTTTACAATCCATATGGAGCAGTACTTTTCAAACTCCTCCATCAACCTCTGGAGATCAATGATCTCACGAGGCTCAATACTTCCCAACCACTTGTGATGTAGACCATCCTAAAAATGCTGATGCTGCTCTCTCCATCACCGGTGTAGCCTTGCCCACGTTCATCCTCTCCCCTCCTTTCCTGAAGTCAACAATCAGCTCTTCAGTTTTACTGACCAGAAGTGTTGTTGTAAAACCACTCAATCAAGTGTCCTATTTCACTCTTGTAACCTTCTGTGCCTTGATAACATTGAGATATTTCTTAAATGTTCAGCATCAGATTTAATATCGCTGGCATATGTTGTGAAATTTGTTGCCTTTCTGGCAGCAGTACAATGCAATACATAGTAATAGAAAAGAACATGAATTACAACATATCCATATAAGCACTAAATAGTTAAATAAGTAGTGCAAAAATTTTAAAAATTAGTGCAGTAGTGTTCATGGGTTCAATGTCCATTCAGAAACCAGATGGTGGGGAGAGAGTGGGGAAGAAGCTGTTCCTGAATAGTTGAGTGTGTGCCTTTAGGCTCCTGTACCACCTCCCTGATGGTAGCAATGAGAATACTGCATGACCTGGGTGGTGGGGGTCCTTCATGATAGATTCTGCCTTTTTGAGGCATCGTTCCTTGAAGATGTGCTGGATGATGGGGTGGCTGATGCCCATGATGGAACTGACAGAGTTACAACTCCCTGCAGTAGCACCCCCTCGGCCCCCATACCAGACAGTGATGCAGTCGGTTAGAATGCTCTCCACCATATATCTGTAGAAATTTGCGAATGTTGTGTAAGTCTGCCTCTGCTGTCTTGAAGGGCAGTGTACTGACTCATCACAGCCTGTGATTTGTCCAACGGTACTGGTTAAGCCACAAAATGCATTTCTTTCCTGAATGTAAATACACACAGTGAAATCGGTTTGTTTCTGCATTAGTGAGCTCCTCAAACCATTAAAGCTGAATTGTTTTAGAATGTAACCTATACACTTGTCCTAATGCAGGCTGATTATGTGGATGCATTTTTTTCAAAAAGGACACAGACACTATTTCAGTACCTATCATGGCTTGGTGTGTGACACTTGTCTTTTGATAAGATGTAATGACATCAAATTTTGAAAGCACAAAATCCAGGCTGCCATTTTATACAGGCCTGAAGGTATTTCTGCCTCATTGTGTGTTGCCTCTGAGATCGGATATTAAAACAAGTTTGCAGGTTAGGTGGGTATAAATCATCTTAAAGAATCATCCAGTCAAACAGCACAAAAATGGGCCCTTCAGCCCAGCACATCTGTGCTGACCATCCAGTACCAAACTATCCCATTTACCAGGTCTGTAGCCTTTTGTGCCTTGGCAACACACAGATATTTCCTGAATGTTGTGTGCATCTGCCTCTGCCTTCTTGCTGGACTGTGTGTTCCAGGATCCTACCATCCTCTGGGAGGAAAAACATCCTTCAGGTTCCTTCTGAACCACCTATCCCTTACCCCAAACCTATTTTCTTCTGGTTTTCAGGAGATACTATGGTAGAAAGCTTCCTAACATGGTTCTGTATACCTCTATTGGGATTCCCTTGCTTCCTGCACTCCAAGAACAATCCCAGCCTGTCCAGCTTTGATCAGAACTGAAAAGCCCCATTGCAATCACATCTTTTCTCTACACAACACTTCAGCTGTGGCCTACACAATGTTTTATAATGCTCTACCTCCTGGCAATATTTTGAAGGGTTTACCCCCAGTGACTTAGCCAACATTTATCCCCCAAGCAATATTGCTAAATCCACTCAAAAGGATAATGAGGGGTAATGTTATTGGAGTAGATGCGATCCTAAAGAGAGGTATGGGATGAATACATAGAGCAGTACAACACAGCGCGGGTCCTTCAACCCATGATGTTGCACCAACCTTTTAACCTATTCCATTATCAATCTCTGGTATTAACCATTGCTGCCCTGAGAAAATATCCACTATCCACACCACCATAGTCATAGAGTCCTGAAGTTCTACAGCACAGAAATAGGCGCTTTGCCCAATCTAGTGTGCGCTCGCCAGGTTTTCTGCTGAGTCCCATCTACTTGAACCCAGACCGTAGCCCTCCATACCTCTCTCATTCAAATTTCTTTTAAATGTTCCAAATGAACTTCCATCAGCAGCTCGTTCCACACGTGTGCACCCTCTGAGAGATGAAGCTCCTGCTCAGCTTCCTATTTAAATATTTCACCTTTCACCCTAAGCGTATTGCCTCTAGTTCTCGTCTCACCAACCCTGAGGGGGAAAAACCTGCGTTCACTCACTTTATCTATATCCCTCATAATTTTGCATACCTTCTCTCGTTCTCCTATGCTCCAGAAGATAAAGTCTTAACCTTTTCATCCTTTCCCTATAACTCAGTTCCTCAACTCCTGGCAACATCTTTTTAAATTTTCTCTGTACTCTTTCAGGCTTATTCATATCATGCCTGTAGGTAAGTGACCTACAGTCACACAGTACTCTAAATTTGGCCTCAGCAATGCCATAATATCCCATCTCTTGTACTCAGAGCTCTGAATTATGGTCCAATATGCCAAAACCTCTCTTTATAAGCCTATCTACCTGTGATGCCACTTTCAAGAATTATAGACACTAACCTTGTTGTCTTCAAACTTACCAACCCTCCCTTCCACTTCCTCATCCATTTATAAAAATCACAAAATGCAGGGGTCCCAGCACAGATCCCTGCAGAACACTAATAGTCACCAGCCTCCAGACAGAATATTCTCCATCTGCTCCCTACATCTGCCTTCTGTGGGCTAGCCAGTTCCGAATCCACTCTGCCAAGTTTCCATGAATCCCATGCTTCATGATTTTCTAGATGAGTGTTCCATGGGAAACCTTGTCAGACACCTCAGAATCCACATCTACTGCTCTACTTTCTCAAAAAGAGCCAATCAACCTTGTGAGGCAGACTTAAAAGCTAAGCACATGGAGTTTCTAACATCGCTGCCTCTCTCCCTGACGCAAAGTTGCCAACACTGAGCCCCTGAGGAGACCTGCAGCTTGGCCATCTCTGAGGCTGAAGTACGCAGGTGTTTCCAACGAGTGGACACTCACAAGGCTGCGGGACCGGCTGCCAGGTGTGTTTACGGACATTTTAATCTCTCCCTCTCCCAGTGTAGAGGGTCGTCCTGCTTCAAAACATCCACCATTTTTCCTGTACCTAAAAAGACCAGGGTAACATGTCTTAATGACTGGCATCCTATCACACTCACCTCAATAATGAGCAAATGCTTCGAGGCTGGTCAGTGACTACATCTGCAGCATGCTACCACCCACACTGGACCCACTACAATACACCTACCAACACAACCAATCGACAGACAACGCAATAGCCACAGCTCCAATCTGCTAATTAAATTTGCTGACAACACTACACTGGCATAATCTCAAATAATAATTAGGCAGCTTACAGAGAAGACGTCATCACCTTGATACAGTGGTGTCAAGAAAACAACCTCTCAATCAATGTTGTAAAAACAAAGTCCTATTGTGGACTACAGGAGCAATGGAGACAGGCTAACCCCTATTGACGTCAAAAGATCTGGGGTGGAGAGGGTGAACAGCTTTAAGTTCCAGGGCGTAAACATCACCGAGAATCTCACAAGGTCTGTACATACCAGCTGTGTGGTGAAAAAGGCACAGCAATGCCTTTCACCTCAGACAGTTGAGGAAGTTTGGTATGGGCCCCCAAATCCCAAGAACACTCTACAGGGGCACAATTGAGAGCATCCTGACTGGCTGCATCACTGCCTGGTATGGGAGCTGTATTTCCCTCAATCGTAGGACTCTGCAGAGAGTGCTGCAGACAGCCCAGCGCATCTGTGGATGTGAACTTCCCACTATTTAGGATATTTATAATAACAGGTGTGTAAAAAGGGCCCAAAGGATCATTGGGGACCCGAGTCACCCCAATTACAAACTGTTCCAGCTGCTGCCATCCAGGAAATGGTACCGCAGCATAAAAGCCAGGACCAACAGGCTCTGGGACATCTTCTTCCACCAGGCCATCAGACTGCTTAATTCAAGCTGACACAACTGTATTTCTATGTTATATTGACTGTCCTGTTGTACATACTATTTATTATAAATTACTATAAATTGCACATTTAGACAGAGACATAAAGATTTTTACTCCTCATGTATGTGAAGGATGTAAGTAATAGTCAGTTCAATTCAACGTGCCTCTCACAAAGCCATACTGATTATCCCTAATAAATATTAGGACATATCTTAATAAGACAATGCTTCTCCAAATCTCATAATTCCTTTCTCTAAGAATCCTCTCCATTAGCTTGCCCACCACTAATGTAAGACTCAATTCTCTATAATTCCCAGATTATCCCTATTAGCTTTCTTGAGCAAGGAACAACATTGCCCTCTATTGTGGACCTGTACTCTTCCAGGTTGAAGAAGAGGGCGGGGAACATCACAAAGGACTCCTTCCATTCTGTGCACGGACTGTTTGAACTGCTTCTGTCTGGTAGGCACTTCAGATCCCCGCAGACTAAGACTAATAGGCACTGGAGAAGTTTTTTCCCTACTGCGGTCACTTTGCTGAACAGTTAACTGCCGGTTAACTGTCGGCTAACTATTACTTGGATTGCACTACCTGTATGTATAATCTATATTTTCATTTATATTTATCATTATTATTGTTATGAGCAGAGAGACATCTGCCGGAAGTAAATTCCTTGTATGTGCACAGGTACTTGGCGATTAAAGTCTGATTCTGATTCTGATTTGCTATTCTCCAATCCTCTGGTACTACTCCTGTGTCCAGTAAGGATGCAAAGATCATTGTCAATGTCCCAGTGATGTTCCCTTACTTCCCATATTAACCTTGTAATAGCCCATCTGGTCCCTGGGACATCCCTGGTGTTATCGTATCAGTGGAAGTGTCCTGGCACTGGGACATCCCTGGTGTTATCGTATCAGTGGAAGTGTCCTGGCACTGGGACATCCCTGGTGTTATCGTATCAGTGGAAGTGTCCTGGCACTGGGACATCCCTGGTGTTATCGTATCAGTGGAAGTGTCCTGGCACTGGGACATCCCTGGTGTTGTCGTATCAGTGGAAGTGTCCTGGCACTGGGACATCCCTGGTGTTGTCGTATCAGTGGAAGTGTCTTGGCACTGGGACATCCCTGGTGTTGTCGTATCAGTGGAAGTGTCTTGGCACTGGGACATCCCTGGTGTTGTTGTATCAGTGGAAGTGTCCTGGCACTGGGACATCCCTGGTGTTATCATATCAGTGTAAGTGTCCTGGCACTGGGACATCCCTGGTGTTATCATATCAGTGGAAGTATATTGGCACTGGGACATCCCTGGTGTTATCGTATCAGTGGAAGTGTCTTGGCACTGGGACATCCCTGGTGTTATCATATCAGTGGAAGTATCTTGGCACTGGGACATCCCTGGTGTTATCATATCAGTGGTAGTGTCCTGGAACTGGGACATCCCTGGTGTTATCGTATCAGTGGTAGTGTCCTGGCACTGAGACATCCCTGGTGTTGTCGTATCAGTGGAAGTGTCCTGGCACTGGGACATCCCTGGTGTTGTTGTATCAGTGGAAGTGTCCTGGCACTGGGACATCCCTGGTGTTATCGTATCAGTGGAAGTGTCCTGGCACTGGGACATCCCTGGTGTTATCATATCAGTGGAAGTGTCTTGGCACTGGGACATCCCTGGTGTTATCATATCAGTGGAAGTGTCCTGGCACTGGGACATCCCTGGTGTTATCGTATCAGTGGAAGTGTCCTGGCACTGGGACATCCCTGGTGTTATCGTATCAGTGGAAGTGTCCTGGCACTGGGACATCCCTGGTGTTATCGTATCAGTGGAAGTGTCCTGGCACTGGGACATCCCTGGTGTTATCGTATCAGTGGAAGTGTCCTGGCACTGGGACATCCCTGGTGTTATCGTATCAGTGGAAGTGTCCTGGCACTGGGACATCCCTGGTGTTATCGTATCAGTGGAAGTGTCCTGGCACTGGGACATCCCTGGTGTTGTCGTATCAGTGGAAGTGTCCTGGCACTGGGACATCCCTGGTGTTATCGTATCAGTGGAAGTGTCCTGGCACTGGGACATCCCTGGTGTTGTCGTATCAGTGGAAGTGTCCTGGCACTGGGACATCCCTGGTGTTATCATATCAGTGGTAGTGTCCTGGCACTGAGCTATGCATGCCATCACAAAGAAGGCATGACAGCGCATCTACTTGCTTAAACCTTGACAAACTTCTACAGATGCACAGTATCTTAATTAGTTGCACCATGGCTTGGTTTGGAAACGCCAGTGGCCAGGAACAGAGGAAAACTACACAAAGCAGTGGATACAGCCCAGTCTATCACTGGAAAAGCCCTCCCCACCACGGAACAAAATTTCTTTGCTGTTCTCTAGGGCTTGCTGTTCATCAGATATGAAATTTATTTTGGTGATGGGAAAGGATTGTACATCCCTCTGGAAATCACAAGTTCTTGACACTTTTATTATGAGACAATTTAGACCTGTTTCAAAGTTGGAAGCAGGAATTTTTCCTGGAAGATTACAGAAATGCATCTTGTTATCCAGCTTGTGACTCAAATTGATGAAGGCACTATCACCACTAAAAATCTACCCATTTTATCTGCTACATAATAAAATTATAATGGGTATGCTACCTCACAAGAGAATACAGCTCTAACTGGGCAGCCACAGTAGCGTAGCAGTTAGCACACATCTATTACAGCTCAGGGCATTCCTGAGTTCAATTCCACGCCATTCACTAAGGAGTTTGTGCGTTCTTCTCATGGAATGTGTGAGTTTTCTCCAGGTGCTCCAGTTTGCTCCCACATTCCAAAGCTGTATCAGTTGGAGGGTTAATCAGTCAATGTAAACTGTCCTATTAGCGGGATTGTCACAGGTCGCTGGGACGGCCTGGCTCAAGGGGCCAGAAAAGGCAACAGTGTGCTGTATTGCTAAATAAAAATAATCAGAGTAGAAAAGAACTGAGCAGTATAAAATCTTCTCATATCATTCCTGGGCCTCAATTCTAATTTTAAACCTAAGTGATTTAGTTAGTGGTTTCATAGGTAAGTCTGTTTTGCATCTGATTAATACTTGCTTGTTCTGTTTATGTAAACAGTCAATTAGAATTCAGAATTACATAACCATTATCACCTGAATCAGTTCTTGCACTTAAGGCTTTAAAATGATTGTCTAATATCTTCAGATTTTTCATTACCCTGAATAAGTAGCTGGCTTCCCACATCACCTTGGTGTATATGCCCCTGTGTTCTTTTGCCTGAGAATAAGTATTGCATGAGATATGGCAGTATATCTTCAGTAATAGCCTTCAAAACTGAAAATCCACATACCCAACAACATCATCCATTACACTGTCAAAATGTGAACTCACTCTCCCCACCAAAATAAACTTGTGAGATTTTTCAGTATAATCCATTCTTCGATACGTGACTTGCAATTATATGGAGCCATTCACAGCCATGGAATGTGGCAACATGCTTTTTGCCTATTATCATACATTATAGTCATTGAAACATAGAAACCTGGCATCCAATTGCTTTTGTGAATTTGCAGGAAGTGAGTTCTGTTGGCAAGGCCAGCGTTTATTGACCAACCTAAGTACCTCGAAAAGGCATCAGTGTGTTTCTTTCTTGTAAAACTGCAACCCATCCATTGGAAGTGCTGTTGGCCTGAGGATAAAAGAATGAAGGAACAGTGGCAGATGTTAAAGTTAGAATAGTTTCTGATTTGGAGAAGCTGCTCCAGGTGTTCCCACGCATTTGCCACTCTAGCCTTCAAGTCAGTAGAGCCTGTGAGTGTTGGCTGACATACAAGCTCCTTCCGTCATAAGAACATAAAAATAGGAGTAGGACATTTAGCTTCTCCAACCTGCCCCAACTATTCAATATGATCAGAGATTATCTGTCCCAGGACGTATTTTCCCTTCTCTCCCAGTTCCTTATTGTCCTCAATGCCTTGATTTTACAAAGCTTTATCTATTTCTTCTTCAAATACTTTCCCAATGATCCTATTCCCACAACCCTTCAAAGTAGAGAATTCATCATAATTATATTTAATCTATTTTTAATTTTAACTAATGATGTGGATTCAAGGATAAATGTGGCCAGGACATTGGGGATAATCACCAACTGCCTCCACCACTCTTCTTCAAAGTGCTCCTTTGCGATCCTTTACACCTCGCATTAATATCTCATCCAAGTGACAGACAGACAGACATACTTTATTGATCCTGAGGGAAATTGGGTTTCTTTACAGCCACACCAACCAAGAATAGTGAAGAAATATAGCAATATAAAACCATAAATAATTAAATAAAAACAAGTTAATCATGCCCAGTGGAAATAAGTCTAGGACCAGCCTATTGGCTCAGGGTGTCTGACACTCCAAGGGAAGAGTTGTAAAGTTTGATGGCCACAGGTAGGAATGACTTCCTATGACACTCAGTGTTACATCTCGGTGGAATGAGTCTCTGGCTGAATGTACTCCTGTGCCTAACCAGTACATTATGGAGTGGATGGGGGTCATTGTCCAAGATGGCATGCAACTTGAATGAGTTTGTTGATTCTGTTGGTGTCTGCTACCCTCAGCCTGCTGCCCCAGCACACAACAGCAAACATGATAGCATTGGCCACCACAGCCTCGTAGAACAGCACCTCCAACAGAATACACAGCAAGAAAACATGGCAATATTCCACTGCACTCTTGACAAACCCACATGGATGACTCTTTACAATCAATGGCATGTGTGATCCCTCTCTAACTCCTTCCTCCTCACTGTCCAGCAGTTCTGTAAATGTTACCCATCCTATTCAGACCATTGTCACTGGAAGGATCCCCAGTTTGAACTACCCTGTTGAAGGTGTCAACAGAAATAACCTTCTACTCTTACTATCTGCCTCCCCTGTTGCACCACTGCAAGCTACTCTGTTTAAGCTAATTCTTCTAAATGTGAGATCCCTTTCAAATAAGACTTCTAAAATGATTTTATTACTTCTATAGACTTTGTTTTTATATTCTTAACTGAATAATTGTTAAAGCCAATTGAATACAGTGCTGCCTTTGAATACAGCCTGTTATCTGAACTGTGTTCCCTTGATTATAACAGTTTCAGCCTCTGAAGGCCTAGTGGCCAAGGTGGCGGGCTGGCCACAGTGCTCAAAAAGCATTTTAGGTGTAATCTACTGTAACAATTTTTCAAGTTTTGAGGTATATATGTTTAGATGTAGTATGGATCTTGTTCTCTCTTATCATTTATTGCCCTCCTATATTCAATGCCTGCTTTCTCTCGGAATTCTCAAAATTCTCACCTTCTATTATTGCAATTACAACAGGCTTGTAATCACTGGTAATTTCAATATTCAAATTAATGACCTCTCAAACGTGAACTGTATGGCAGCTGAATTTATGAACTTACTTGACAGCCTGGATCTTGTCCAATGTGTCACTGAGTCTACCCATTGACTTGGAAATAAACTTGACTTAGTAATGACAAAAGGGTTAAATACTATTAATGGCTCTCTGTCTGATATCACCATCTCTGATAAATCTTGTGTACATTTCGATGCCCTACTGCCTGTAACCAAGACCACAAAAGAAATTACAGTTAAAAATCGGTTTCTTGATGCTGCAACAAAACTTAAATTCTCTGAGCTAACTAGTTTATCTGAATTCCCATGTGACCTAAACTGTTCAGTAAATGAAATAGTTGATTCTTTCAACAATAACTTGACAAATATATTAAACACAGTGGACCCACTTGGGGTTATAAAGAAGTCACTTAGTAAAACATCACCATGGTTAGATTCTGTTTGCAAACTCAAGAGATCATGCAGAGTAGCTGAGAGAAAACTGGGCTAAGAAGTCCACCGTAATATTTTCAAGGAAAAACTAGGCTCCTGTAACACTGCTATACACTCTGCAAGAAAGACCCATTTTTCCAAAATTATTACAGAGAATAGCACCAATTCAAGAATATAGTTCTCAACTATAAACTGTCTGTTGAACACCACCCCAACCTGTAACGTCCTCTGTCAAGCATTTACCACAAAATGTGAGGAATCTGCAATATTCTTATCTATAAAATTACCTCCATTAGAATATGGCTACAGATGCTGATAACCTCTACAGCCGATCTTGTAAAGCAACGGCAACAATGTTGAAATTTGTAAGTAATATCTGATTCAGAACACTATAAAATTATAACAAAGAGTAAACCGTTTACTTGCTGTCTCAACTTTGTCCCTATGACACTTTTTAAGGACTCTTTCAATAGAATTTTCAATTCTGTTAGGAAAATTTTTAAGTCATCTGGATGCCTTCAAAATTGCGGCTATTAAACCCCTACTTAAAAAGCCAAATCTCGATGGTGAGATACTAGCTAACTACAGGCCTATATCAAATTTTCTTTTCATGGGCACAATTCTTGAGAAAGCCATTTTCAACAAAAGGAATACTTTTCTGAAGGAGAATAATACTATAGAAAAGTTTCAGTCAGGTTTTAGAGCAAACCATGCACAGAGACGGCCCTTACCAACATTCTCAGAGACCTTGCGCTCAGCATTGATGCCAACAGAGTCTCAGTTCTAATTCATCCAGATTTAAGTGCTGCCCTTGACACAATTAACCACATTTTCCTAGATCGCCTTTGTCTCTCGTGTAGTGCCTTTAATTGGCTTCATTCATATATCTGAGAGAAAATTGTTTGTCTTGTTGTGGGGACCCTTTTGCGAAGGGATACAAATCTAAAAATTGGATGAGCAATAATTTCCTAAACCTAAATGAAGATAAAACTGAAATACTTTTGGTTGGTCCCAAAGCCAAAAGAGATAAACTTCTTGATAAACTTGGGAACCTGGCTTCCCTTGTAAAGGGGCAGTAACAGACCTGGGTTCAGATTTGAATTTTAAATCCCACATTAAGAAAGTGACCAGAGCAGCATTTCTACACTTAAGGAATATTGCAAAGGTATGTCCATTTCTATCGTTTAATGATGCTGAAAAACTAATTTGTGCCTTTATATTGAATAGACTAGATTATTGCAGTGTACTTTTTTATTGGCCTTCCAAAGCAATCTATTGGCAAACTTCAAAGCGTTTAACTAACACCAGGATGAGGGAAAATATCACAGCTATCCTACCTGCTCTGTGTTGGCTTCCATTTTCTTTTAGAATTGATCTGAAAGCTATCTTACTTATTTAGAAAGCTCTTAGTGGTCTGGGACCAGAGTACATCACAGAATCATTTTCATTTTATAACCCTGCTCAAACTCTCAGGTCTTCTTCTGCCTGTATCTTAAATTTAAACAATCTCCCTCGAAAGATAATGGGCAGGCCAGCTTTTTTGAACTATACTCCTAAAATGTGGAATTCAATACCTAAAACTGTAAGAGATGTAGACCTACTTGACATTATTAAACACCGATTTTAACTAACGTCTTTTTGTTTTCATTTTCATTTTTATTTTATTTTCATGTTTACACTTTATCCCATTGTAAAGCACTTTGAATTTCATCATCTGTATGAAAAGTGTTCTATAAATAAGTTATTATTAAAATGTTTGAAATGAAATGGTGAAAAATGAACATACTGTGAAGAAGTTCTGAATTTTAATATGTTTCTTCAAAAATAATTTGTTTTTTTGCTCATTCCTCACATTTTCTTCTTTGGTCTCTGATCTTTGAAGACTGAGCTGATCTAAGAAGGGGCTTGAGGAAGTGGAATTGGCTCTGGGAACTTCATTGAGCTGGGTCTAGCTTTCAACATGACATCTCAGACTCTAAAGGCGCTGTATAAAATCAAGATGTTCTTTCTTGTGTGGTCTTTAGGTGGCGCTCATGAAGGGTTGCAGCACCTGGGTCCCTATAGCAACATTCCCAACATTGTGGCTGAGCTCACAGGAGATAATGTTCCAAAGAATTTCAATCAAGATCAAGGCTACCCAGATCCACCCAACCCCTGTCCACTGGGGCGAAAAGGTAATTCACACTGCTCAGGGCAGCTTCTAATTCCAACACAACTGTCTAAATTGGTAAACACAAGGAAATCTGCATATGCTGGAAATTCAAGCAACATACACAAAATGCTGGTGGAACACAGCAGGCCAGGCAGCATCTATAGGGAGAAGCACTGTCGATGTTTCGGGCTGAGACCCTTCTCTTACTATCTTTCAGTTAGTCGTGACGAAGGGTCTCAGCCCGAAATGTCGAGTGCTTCTCCCTATAGATGCTGCCTGGCCTGCTGTGTTCCACCAGCCTTTTGTGTGTGTTGTCTAAATTGGTAATTGGTTTATTATTGTCATATGCACTGAGATACATGGAAAGCTTTTGTACACACATCATCCACATCCACATCATTCCATATAGCAGTGCAAAAGAAAAACAAACATGCAGAATATAGTGTTATGGCTGCAGAGAAAGAATATTCAAACATTTATGGTAATTCCCAATTAATGTGCTTTAGTGAATCATCATAATTATGTGATGCTCACCCTAGCGATGTTTGTAAGAATAATTTACTGCAGTTCATTCTGGTTTTGCATGATTGAATGTTTGTTCAGATTTACAAGAATGAAATTGACTAATTTGTTGAGTAATGTTGCCCAGAATAATATCCTTTATTTTTAAAATAAGTCATAAAGAGACTGAGTTAGTTTCCATTCAATCAACCTAATATGGCAAACGTTGCTGATGAAATATGATATGGAAAAATTTGAGATCATTCACCTCTTGTGCACAAGATAGTAAAACAGTCCCTGGTACACAAATCATGTTTAAGGAAAGCAGGAGTAAGAAAACTGGAAATGATCAACTGTAATAGGGAAGATACTTGGATCTCTGTTGAAGGGTGTGATAACAGTATAACTATTAAAAAATGGAATTGAACCCAGTTACTATGGATTTATGAAAGAAAAATCATGCTTAGCTAATCAATTAGAGATAATGCAGGAGCACATGAAGGTGGGGATAGATAATCTACTGGCATGGATTGAGAGTAGGTTGCCAAATGTAAAGTATAGAGTAGGATGGGTCTTTGAGGTTGTTTGGCTATGACTAGTAGGGTACCAGATGGACTAATGCTGGAATCCACAATGAAGAAATTTGTAAGTTGCATTTAGGGAGAATAGTTCCCTTAGCTGAGGAGTCTAGGAAGTCAACACGGTTTGGCCATTCAGTACTGAGAGTGTTTATAACTGAGCACTTGGTGAACCCTTAGAGTACTCAGCCATGAAGGAGTGGATGCTCAGTCAGTGAGTTCATTGAAAATAGAGACAAATAAATTTCTGAATATTAGATGAATCAAGACATACGAGGACAGTGCAATAAAATAGGACAGAGATAGATCACTTTTGATTTTGCTAAATGGTGAAGAAGGCTTGCAAGGTCAAGTGACGTTCTCCTTCTCCTGAATTTTATATTTTAATTAACAGTCTGGGGTTTAAAAACTGAGCTCCCTACTCTTCCACCCTGTAGGAATTACTATCAGTTCAATGCAGCTCTCCAATACATTCTGAATGACATCTTGGATGAGAAATAATTCCTGGCCTTGTCAGCAAGGTTCAACCCCGACTCATGTATATTCAGTGGCCACTTTATTAGATACAGGAGTGGAACCTGGTGTGGTCTTTTGTTGCTGGCACTAATCATCATTCCATGGTCAAAGTCATTTAGATCACAGTTCTTGCCTATTATAATGTTTGGTCTGAACAACAACTGAACCTCTTGACAATGCCTGCAACACGATTAGCTGATTAAATATTTGTATTAATGAGCATGTGTAAAGTGGCCATAGAATGTAAATAAACTGTGCTTAAACTGGGATCTGCTCACAAGATGATAAAACAAAGTATACAATTGTTTTCAGCTTCTGATGGATGCTTGGAACACATTCCTGACACAGCCAAATTCAGCAGTGAATACCAGAGCCATCAAAACCTGTTTAATTCAGAGCATAAATATCCGGCAGGAGGGAAATGGGTAAGTAAGGGAAAGAATTCTGTTTCCATTTCAATCCAAATTCTGCCTAGTCGTTGCAATGACTCACCTTTTCGCAGTACATAATTCAATCAGTGTACTTGGCTAAAACAAATTAATTGTGGTTTTGAACCTTCCGATGCAGTCCACAGATCAAGTTTTGTTTTATTTGTATTGTTTATTTTTATCCTCAATGAGTGTTATGATTTTTCTCCTTGGAAATTTTCATTACGAGGATTTGATGGGCTACATCTGCTACAATATTGATTAGTACTATTGTTAATACCTGGTGGAAGCTGATCCATAGAAAATTAAAAGGAACAACTAATGGAGAATGAGCTTTCAGAGTCTGGGTTAAAAGTGAGAGCATAACTAAAGAGAACAGAAGGAAAGTAATATGCACAAAATGCTGGAGGAACTCAGCAGGTCAGGCAGAATCGAAGGGAAGTGAACAGCGTTTTGGGCCGAAACCCTTCAACAGCCAGAATAAAAGGCAGAAAATGTTGCTGATGCAGAGCAAATGACTCAGTATCTGAAATGCAATGTATTTTAGCAAGTCATTATTAATCACATTAATAATCTATAACACATGGGGAATAAAACAACTGACTTATCATGGGTTAATCTGTAAAATTACCCAAACAAATCAGAATCAGGTTTACTATCACCAGCATATGTCATGAAATTTGTTGTCTTTGCAGCAGCGGTACAAAACAGAAAAAAAAACTGAATTAGTGTGTGTGTGTGTGTGCGTGCAAAAATAAAATGTGGTGAGATAATGTTCAAGGGTTCAATGACCATTCAAAAATCAGATGGCAGAGGGGAAGAAGCTGCTCCTGAGTTGATGAGTGCGTGCCTTCAGGCTTCTGTACCACCTTCCTGATGGTAGCAATGAGAACAAGGCATGACCTGGGTGGTGGGAGTTATTAATAATGACATCACTCCTTGATGATATTACAGAGACCTATGCTCATGATGGAGCTGACTGAGTTTACAACTCCCTGTAGATCTGCAGTAGCCACCCCTAACACCCCACCACCAGACGGTGATGCAGCCAGTTAGAATGCTCTGTACGGGAAATTTGTGAGTGTTTTTGTGACATACCAAATCTCCTCAAATACCTGATGAAATATAGCCACTGTCGTGCCTTCTTTGTAACTGCATCGATATGTTGGGTCCAGGTTAGATCCTCAGAGATGTTGACACCCAGGAACAGTTCAACCGGTTGTTTGAAGAGGCATTAATTAAGTTACAAAGTAAAATTTGTTTGAAAATTAAGACCCCTAGAGCAAAATACACGGTTTTCAATTGAGTTGGGTGTTGAACAGTTTCAATTCAACCTTATGGTCAACATTACATAGAATATAGCGAAAACACAGGTTCCCTACGCAGGTCATCCTCAACATGGATGAACACCCCTCCCGCCCCCCGCCCCCCCCGGGCTATGTGCTGAGCCACTACCGTACACTTTGCTCACACACAACTGCACAGCTAAACACCCAAGTAATCACATTTTCAGGTTTGCTGATGATGTGACAGTAGTTGGGCTCATCACCAACGAGAGGAAGTGGAAGAGCTCAAGGCCTGGTACCAGGCAACTATCCTTTTCCTCAATGTCAATAAGTCAACGGAGAAGGTTATCCACTTCAGTAGAACTCACAACAGTGGCACAGAGTGGAAACTGTGAACAGTTTCAAACTCTGGGGAGTGCACATCTTGCATAAACTTTTGTGGTCCCAGAACACATCCTACGCAAACAAGAAAGTTCATTGAGGCCTCTGCTTTCTGAGGAGGGTGAAGAGAGCTGGGCTATGCCTGGCAATATTCATGCCCTTCTATGAATGCATAGTAGAGAACATCCTTAAATGCTGCATCACTACTTGGTTTGAAACTACACCACGACAGACAGGAAGACTCTACAACGGATAGTCAAAACTGCCTAGTGCATTACCAGTCTACCTGCCATCAAGGACATATATACAGAAAGATGCTGGAAAAAGGCCAGTAACATCATGAAGGATCCCACCCACCCTGCTCCTAGACTGTTTGTCCCACTCCCGTCAGGGAAGAGGCTATGTAGCAGCCACACCAGGGCCACTAGACTCAAAGACAATTATTTTCGCAAGCTGATCAACACTTACACCCACTAACCCCCCCCCCCCCCCCACCACCACCATTATTTTATCATTTCCTATCAGTCACCTTATGTACCTGTACCCTGTACCCAGCGTCACTTTATGAACATACAATCTATGTATATAAGCTATCTTATGTGTTTGTATTATGGTGTTTTTATATTATTATGTTTTGGTTCTGTATTGATCCAGAATAACAATTATTTTGTTCTCCCTTACATTTGTGTACTGGAAGTAACATTGAACAATCTTGCAGAAGAAACATTGAAGAAAACACAACAAAAGCTTGTTATTCTTCTGGCCTCTGGCAGCTTTCTTAAACTTCACTATTATGTAGGCATTGTGACTCATGGTCTTTCCCTCTGCCTGTTCAACTGTTATTTCAAATTCAAGTGCAATGAAAAACTTCCTTGCAGCAGCATCATAGACACATAGTATTAGATAAGCCTCACCTCATCAGGTCAATAGAAAATACAATTTCTCTGGTTCTTCTTTCTGCTCTGGACCATCTTCACAACTGGGAATCATGTCAGGCTGCAGTTTTCTACAGTTCGCCATTTAATAAAATCGTCCCATCCAAATTCACCTTCAAGAACTGTAGCTCCCTCTGAAACCAGATACTTGACTTCCTCAGTGAGAGACCTCAATCAGTGAGGATAGGTAACATCCTGGCTGATTATTTACACAGTTGCATCTCAAGATGTGTGCTTCGGGCCCTGTTCTACTCTCCATACACATAGCTGTATGGCTAAGCATTGCTTGAATACCATTGCTGATAGTAAAATTTGCTGATGACACTATTCATATGACATATCACAGGTGGCAATCAATTAGTTTTCTGGAGAAGATTGGATACCTGGTTGACTGGTGCTGCAGCAACAACCTCTCACTCAATGTCATCAAAATTAAAGAGCTGTTTGTTGACCAGGAAGGGGAAGGAGAGTGATACCTGAGGGGATTCGTAGTGACAAGAGTCAGCAGTTTTAAATTCCTGGATGTCCCTCCCCACCAACGGTAGTATCAAGGAAGTGTTACTTCAAGAAGGCAACATCTCTCATCTTCTGGGCCATACCATATTCTTGTAGCTACAATTGTTCAGGAAATACAGAAACAAAGTCCCACACTGCCAGGTTCAAGAACGGCTACTCCCCTTCAACCATTCGGTTGAGCCTACTGGTGAAACCTAATCACTACAGTTTAGTAATATGACCACTTTAACCATTTTGCACTGGAACAGACTTTGTTCTAATTGTGTTTTTTCTTTTAAAATAGTATATTATTAATGTTTTTCTTATGAACTTTGTGGAGAAAGGAAAGCTGGTGAGGACGGGATAGGAAATTCCAGAGCTTTCAGTCAGTCATCTCCATTGATCACCAAGATCAGTAGCCAGAAAAGTTCAAAACTGAGATTTGTGAGATACTGTTGAGCTGGAAGAGATGACCATGGATATATTTCAAATCAGATGATAAACATTTTTTTAAAAAATGAGACGTTACCCATGAGAAGACAACATGGACCGTGGATATGGTGGTAATATGAGCAGAGAGGTTTGGGTAAGTTCATGTTTATGGTGGTTGATGGTAAGAGAAATGGAAGATAAAATTCATTAAAGAAAGCATTGGAATAGTTATATCTGAAGTTAACTACAATATGCTTAAGCCTATCAGCAGAAAAGTACTGTAAATTGCAAAGGCTTCCTGTTTCCTGTTCCTCTTTTCTAAACTGCATCTTTATTGCTTTACTGGCTTCTCCATCACAACATATTGTATATGAACTTGATTTCCCCTACTTCATGTTCTTACTTTTTTTTAGGCCTGACCAGTTGGAAAGGTGTATTCCTATCAATGAGATCCTCAATTACGCCCATGATAACTGGAATTAAGAGATTTGTGATAGAAAATATTGGCTAGAGCCTGAAAGTTAATGGACTAGGAACCCAGACCTTCTGATCAGGATATAACTACAGTATGTAATCCTGGCACGTTGGTATGTTCTTCAAGAAAAGCCAAGATACATACTACAATTATATAGCGCCTGATTTTAGGGCTGATGGGTTTGTTCTACAGGGATGGTAGTCTGAGCACAGATGCTCTAGAGTTTAGGAAAATGCAAGTTGATTTTATCAAAATGTACACAGTTGACACAATTGCTTTACAGCACCAGCAATTACCGATCGGGGTTCAATTCCCACCATTGTCTGTAAGGAGTCTGTACGTTGAACCATGTGTGTTTCCTCCCACATTCCAAAGATGTATGGTTACTGTTAGCAAGCTGTGGGCATGCTATGTTGGCATCAGACGCATGGTGAAACTTGCAGCTACCCCCCACACAAAATCTGCTGATTTGATTTCATTTGACACAAATAATGCTTTTCACTACGTTTTGATGTATATGTGACAAATAGAGCTAATAATTAAATATCCTGTTATGCTATTGATACCTACGATGAATTTCCAAGCTAGTCTTAGTCAAGTATTCAGCTTAGTTGCATTGATATTACACAGTTTAGAACCTTGAATTCTTTTCAGGGGTTTAGCCCTTGATGTTCCACTTGCCTACATGGACACAATGGGAGCTGTCAGTCCCAACACAGGTCCTGGGGCTATAAGCCAGTAGTTCGAACTTCTGCATCAGTGCACTGCCTTAATATTATTAGGTTTCTAGTTTCTTTAGTGATATTATGTCATTATTCTTTGCAATCCTTGTAATTCAAAGATTTTTATGTCTGGGGCAAAAAAAACTTAGTTGCCACAAAAAAATTCACATTATATGTCAGTAATAATAAATCTGATTCTGAAAAAATAATGCATTCTGCCAAGGTGACTTCAACTATGAGCGACAAGCTATTATTTTAAATAGGAAAGTTAATTAATGACATCAGCTCACCTGCTGGAGAACACAGAATTGCAGCAACTACTGTACTAGTTTGTAATGTGCTGTGCTGCTGTTGCAAAGTTATTTTATGTCAATCATACCATGTATGCATGTTTATAATACACTTGAACTTGAGCTATGCTAACTTGCAATAACCATAAGGAACAAAGAAATTCCCTTATTTTACTAATTATTTATCATGTTACAGATATTGAACTGTGAATAAGTTTAAACATGTCTAAATTTCCTCACAGAACAAGAACATGATGTATGGAAATATGAAAAGTGCAGCAAGGAGGAGAAAAAGGGTAAATTTTATTTAAACTTTCCTTTCTGTTTAGAGCATTAGAAATGAAAGCAAAGTTAGGCTCATGTCAACACTCAAGTCTGCTTCAGTATTTATAAAAATCATGACCAATTCATAACTCAAAAAATAAATATTATATACATCCACAGGTACTACATATACATATAAAATCCTAAGACTTTTGCAAAGTACTGTATTTGTCAATATGGAGTGGAGAGCAAAGGCGGAGTGTGGGGCAGGTGGCAGAGTGCCAAAGGCAGGGGATGGCATGGGTGCAGACCCACCCAACCCTGAGACACCATGCAAGGTCATTGATTCCAAACCACTGCTTTCCTGGCCATTACAGAATGTCTCTCTAGTACTTCCAGCTCCCTCTCCTCTGCCTTTCCCTTTTCCCAACCATGACTCCCCTCAACCTGCCCCCTTCCCACTCTCAGTCCACAATCAAGGCACATATCAGAATCATATTTATGATCACTCGCATCATTAAGTTTGCAGGTTTTTGGGCAGTACAGTGCAATACATAAAATTACTACAGTACTGTGCAAAGGCCTTAAGCACCCTCGTTATATAGATGTGCCTCACTATACAGAAGTTTACAAGTAGATGCAGTGTGTAGTGATACGACTTTGAGGAAGACAGGAAGATGATCAGGCAAAATTGCAGTGGGATGAGTCGATGTGCAACATGGGGGCAAAATCGAAAAGGGTGATGAATATAGGACTAAAAGTGCTATACTTGAAAGCACACAATATATGGAATAAGATAAATGATGTAGCACAAATAGATTGGCAGGTATGACACTGTGGGCATCACTGAGCCATGGCTGAAAGAAGATCATAATTTGGAGCTTAACATCAAAGAATACACATTGTATCAAAAGGACAGGCAGGTAAGGCAGAGGGATAGGGTAAAAACACCCTGATGGGAGCAATGTTCCCCTAATTTTTTAGTAGTCAGTGTATGCAAAAATCTTATTTGTGCAAATCTTTTTCCTGTGACAAAAGTATGTGCGCACTGAATGCACACATGGCACCGTTTATGTAGGTTTACAAAATATTTGAACTAAAACTGCACAGAATAACAGCAAAATAACATACATATTTAAGTCACTCAGTTATTTTTCCTCTCTCCTATCTTTGGCATTTACCCATTCTTTGTAAACTCTATCTAAACTAATAGAACTTCCATCCAATTGATAGCTTTTGATTCTCATTAACATATCCAAATGACATTCACTTAAACGGTTTCTCAGCTTGTTTTTGAGTTGATTCATTTGGCTAAAACCTCACTCAGTCTGCGCTAGAAACGAAATGTTCCCCCGATGTCCATCAACTGTGCAAGGTCGCAAAACTGTTCATTTTGAAGTACAAATGCCACCACTTGAGCAAAGTTTGAGATCAGTTTGGATTTAATTTTTCTTGCACAGAAAATTTGAAATCATTAAACTGTCAAACTATTTCAGTATTTTCAGCTAGAAAATCAAGATATATTAGACGTAAGGCATTATTAACTTGTTCATCGCCACATGTGAAGTCACAATCTGCAATTGCGGAGAAATCAAAAGCTGACCATTCTTGTACCTATCTTCAGGAAACCTTTCTTCTAAATGAACACAAAGACTATTTCTAAAAGTCAACAGTGAACTTGTATCTACTGTGATGTTGTCTTCACATTGTTGGCTTAGTGAAACTTTGTCACTCCATGAAACATTGTCTAAAATATTATTTTTAATAAGTATAATTATTAATTACTACATTATTTTAGGTAACTAACCTTTTGTGCACACATGAATTTCCTTTGTGCGCGCTCACAGCTTAGAAGGAACATAGGATGGGAGTTACATTCAGTCCTCCAAGCAGTAATCAGGATGTGGGAAACAAATTACAATAGGAGATAGAAAAGGCATGTGCAAAAGGGGAATATTATGACAGTAATAGAGGATTTCAGTATGTAGGTAGATTGGTGCTGATCTTGGACACCAAGAGAGAGAATGTGTAGAATGTCTACAAGATGCCTTTTCAGAGCAGCTTGTGGTTGAGCCCACTGAAGAAAAGGCAATTCTGGATTGGGTGTTGTGTAATGAACCAGATTTGATTAGGGAGCTTAGCTATAGGAATCCTTAGGAAGCAGTGAGAGAATATGATAGAATTCACCCTGCAGTTTGAGAGGGAAAAGATAAAGTCAATGTATGAGGGAGGCACTAGCCAAAGTTGATTGGAAGGAGACACAAGCAAGGATGACAGCAGAAAAACAATGGCTAGTTTCTGGGAGCAATTCAGTAAGTGCAGGATAAATACATCCCAAAGATGAAGTAGTATTCTAAAGGAAGGATAAGGCAACCAATGGCTGACAAGGGAAGTCAAAGACAGTATAAAAGCAAAAGAGAAGGGCACACAGTATTGCAAAAATTAGTAGGAATTTAGCTGACTGGGAAGTGTTTAAAAACCAGCAGAGGGCAACGAGAAAGCCATAAGGAGAGAAAAAATGAAATATGAATGGAAGCTAGCCAATAATACAAGAGGATGCAAAAGGTTTTTCCAAATATCTAAGGAGTAAAAGAGAGAAATTCAATAACCGACCACTGAAAAGGGTGGAGGAACTTAATAGCTTGCGTCAGTCTTCACTGGAATACACTAGCAGAATTCCAAAAATGCAAGTGTCAGAAGGCAAAAGTGAGTTTTCTTGCTATTACTAAGGAGAAGTTGCTTGGGAAGGGGAAAAGTCAGAAGGTAAATAAGTCACCTGGACCAGATAGACTACACCTCAGAGTTCTGAATGAGGTAGCTTAAGAAATTCTGGTGGCATTAGTTACGATCTTTCAAGAATCACTAGACTACTGAGGACTGGAAAATTGCAAATGTCACTCCATTATTTAAGTAGGGAAGAAGGCAGAAGAAAGGAAATTATAGGCCAGTTAGCCTGTATTCAGTGGTTGGAGAAATGTTGGAGTTCATTATTAAAGATGAGTTACATGGAGTCACAGGATAAAATATGCCAAAGTAAGCATGGTTTCCTTAAGGGGAAATTTTGCCTGACAAATTTAATGGAATTATTTGAGGAAATAACAGGCAAGATAGGCAAAGGAAAGTCAGTGAATGTTGTTTATTTCAATTTTCAGAAGGCCTTTGACAAGGCGCTGCACATGAGGCTAATTAACAAGAGCCCACTGTATTACTGATGCAGCAAAGATACTAACATGGATAGAAGTTTGGCTGACTGTCAGGAGGGAAAAGTGGAGATAAAGGGACCTTTTCTGGTTGGCTGCTGGTAACTACTGGTGTTCCACAGGGGTCTGTGTTTAGGTCGCTTCTTTTCATGTTATATGTCTATAATTTGGATGATGAAATTTTTGATAGCTTTGTGGCCACGTTTGCGGACGATACGAAGACAGTTGGAGGGGCAGGTAGTGTTGAGGAAGCAGGAGTCTGCAGAAGGACTTAGACAGATTGGGAAAATGGGTAAAGAAGTGACAGATGGAATATAGTGTATGGTAGAATGAATAAAGGTGCAGACTTTTTTTTAAATCGATGAGAAAATTCAAAATTAAGAGGTGCAAAGAAACTTGGGAGTCCTTGTGCAGGTTTCCCCAAAGGTTAACTTGCAGGTTGAGTCAGTAGCAAGGAAGCCTAATGCAGTGTTAGCATTTATTTCAAAAGGATTAGAATACAAGAGCAAGGATGTCATGCCAGTCATTTAACAGTTAATAAATCTTGAGGGAGTGATTTCTGTCAAAGGGCAAAATCGGCAGCAAACTATTACAAAGCCTATTTGAAGGTTTAGATTTAAAACAATTCTTTTCCTGCTTTATCATTATAATATGAATGTCCCTGTGCTGCCAAAGTCAGAGTAATGCAAATTTAGCATCCAAACTGATTAGGTCATAGGTTCCCACCTACCCAAGATGCTCCAATAGCCAGAAGGTGCTACAATATACTTTGAGATACTTCAAATGTCAAGGGATTGGAAATGGTTTTCAAGAAAGGCAGAGGAGTTGAGGTCCATGTGCAAGAAGGAGTCTTGAACATGTGTGTTAGTTTCTTATGAGATCATCTTGACATTACAGTTGAAACCTGTGATAGGAAACACTAAACTGCTATTTATTGCTTAAAATGCCTGCTAACATTCATTCAAACCATTTCTAGCAAGTTTCACCTCCATCATTAAGGTGGTCTTGGTTGAAATTAACATTTATATTCAAGACCACACTTTGAGCACCTAGAGCTTTTTGCATATTATTATAAAGTTTCAAAAATATTATCTCAATAATAGGCGGCAAATACTAAAATGATGCTTAAATTTCCAGAGCTTGAATCCATACCTGCAAGGGAAGAGACTCGACAACGTTGTTGCCAAGAAGTCAGCTCCTCATTTCTCTGAAGAGGACAAAAGTGCCAATGAGTTTATCATTAACCAAATTTAGAGTATCTCAACTTACTGTGTCAGATATGAATCAATCATCACATCTCAATTCAAAGCTTTAGTACTCACTGTTGATACATAGATAGCAAATAGAAAATCTGGCTGTTGCATGTTTCTGGCAGTGGTGGCAGCTTAAGTTTAAGAAATATTGTAAGAGTGCCCTGATGGTTGCACAAAGGTCAATCACTACAATTGTAATACAAGTCTAATTTAAAATTAAAATTAATGCACCCAGAACTTAATGAAGCATTAAATGATTTTAAGCAAAATTTCAGCACTCATCCCAATATTTGAAATTGTATTATCAGGATTTGCAGATTCAAATTCTAATAAGAGCCTTGGGTTAACTGAGACAATCTCCAGTCCAGACCCTTGCAAGTACTAACACTTTCACATCTTAATAAGTGCATCCAACTTTCATTTTAATAACAAAAAACAATGAATATATATTAATAGCAATTGGGAATTTAACTGTGTACCCATATTAGTATTTAAAATGGTTACTTCGAGACAAAATACTTCTGGTGAAAACAATTTGTAGATAGATATTTGACGCCATATTGATAAACCATAAAATACAGAATACGATTTCTCTGATCATTATTTATGCTGCTTAATTGTAAGATGGAACAAAAAAGGAATAAAAAAAAAACACTGCTTCACAGTTCAGCAACTCAGTAATTAGAAATGCTTAACCAATATTCTAATAAAACCTCAGAGACTAAAGCTAATTATTACTAAAAGTAGTTCATTCAGTAATGTTTGGACAAATGATTCTTAAACTTTAAATTTTCTTTAAAAGTGGCATTTTAGTTGGCTACTGCAATTTAAGTTGTAAGCAAACTACACTGTGGAAGTAATTCTTCAATGTATGAAGAAATAACTGAATAATTTATTCTCCTGATTTTTGTTTAATACATCAGGTAGTACTGGTGCAGCATCAACCAACTGGAGACAAAACCACAAATCAGAAGATTAAATTAATTAGCACAACAGTGGTTTTATAATGTTGGAAATCATACAAGTTGCTAAGAAAATGGGAAATAAAGAGTTCTGTGACTAAGAGCATCTAAAAAGGAGTTCACATTCAATACTGTGGTGAATCCAGGTTTCAATGTGGGAAGAAAGGAATTTAAGTACATCTGGACTTGATAGGAACATGATTGTAATAGTCCTGTCTTAAACAGAAAATTGGTGCCACAAAGGATTCATTACCAAATGACAGCAACATCAAATGTGTAAAACTTGCAGCCTAATAGCACTAAGTGAGAAAGAAGCAATAAGAGATTTATTTTCAACAAGTTACTACATGAAAAGTTTACATAATTATAGAATAAAAACAATTCGTAAGTTTATTAGAAATATTGAAAACGTAAAAAGATCAGAAAAATATAAAAGGGAAAGAAAAAAACTGATATTACATATATGGAAGACAGTATACACAATTCTATATTGCTGTGCTGGAGAAGCTTGGACAAGCTATTTATACTTATATTTTCAGTCTGTTCCTCTTGTCTTTTGTTTTTGCTTTATCTGGTTGGCTAGGGAGATTCTTGGGTGTGACCGAACCATTCTGACTCTGAGCAAATCTTGTGACAGTTGACACGCCGTCCACAAACTTCGTTTTGAATAAAGTGTTGGCATTACTGAACATACCATCTTTCAATGACACAACAATAAACTGCAGGAACAGAAGTTAAAAAAGAAATTACATTAATGGAGACTTGGAAGAAATATGTAATTCCCATTTCCTATACATTATCTACACCAGAAACAACAGAGATTTGTAACCAACTAGATAAGGAAATAGGAATGGAATTTTACTTGTCTCAAAAATAACATCTGTTCTATTCAAGGACATCATTTGACTACCAAAACACAATGCAGAAGTTCACACATTTGACATTGAGCAAGGGTCAATCTGTAGGTTTAAAGAATCAGGACTTTGACAAGCTGTTTGCAATAGTAAGCAGTGTGGATGGATAAATTCAGGTTTAATGTCAACAAAATTCTCTGCAAAAAGAATATTCAACATCTCAGTATGGAGGAAAGAAAACGGACTGAAGAATTTATATACCTGAGAATGGCGGAAATGTGTTCGCAGCATTTGGCCGATATTTTGTGTATGTGAGAGGTCCAAGGCTGCATCTACTTCATCCAGAATATAAATTGGAGCAGGTTTGAAAAGTAGCATAGCCAGAATCAGAGAAAGTGCCACAAGTGATCTATAGAATAGACACAATGGCACATTAACATTCAATTTACCATAATATTACTTGATTTTCAATATCATTAATTCAACCCCTTTGTATTTTTCCTGTTAAAAATTGTTTGACCTCTCTAACTTTCTTGGGTTTTCATTTCATTTTTAAAAAAAATATGACAGGGCAAAGAAGTAATCAATGAGGTAAAATCTCAAGATGTTCAGGATAGGGGATACAAGTGCCTTGATTTCAAAATAGCATCTGACTAAAAACTGAGTGTTCAAATATCAACCTAAATATAAAAAAGGTCAATAACATTGAGATATCTGTTTGTAAGCAAAGAAAAAATGTCTTTGATCAAATCTGGCATGCAACATATCTATCTCCTTACAAAACTGTGGCTCAACTGGCTTGGATTGTCTTGACACACACAAAACTATATGCTGAGGTAGGTGGTAATTTAATTCTTCATTTAAAAAAATAAGCACACTTTCAGGAATAAAAGGACAGCATTTACTGATAGCACATTGCCGAGTTTGAAAATTGTAATGTATAAATTAAACATCTTAGTGAGTATCAGGGACCAATTAATAAAGGAAGATGTGCATAAATAAGGATTTTTAAAAAAAACTCCTTTTGGGACATTCAAAATTATTTTGCAGCCAATGAACTGCAGTCACTATAATAATGTAGGAAATGTAGCAATTTCCACACAACTATCCAAATACAGTAAAATGTAATCAGTTTTAAAAGTGTTATAGAACATAGAATAGTATAGCACATTACAGGCCATTTGACCAACAATGTTGTGCCAACTCTCAAACCCTGCCTCCCATATAACCACCCCCCCACCTTAAATTCCTTCATATACCTGTCTAGTAGTCTCTTAAACTTCACTAGTGTATCTGTCTCTACCACTGACTCAGGCAGTGTTGACTGAGAGAAGAATGTCGGCCAAGACACTGAGAACTATTCTAACATCTCTTTGCAAGAGATGATTTCAAAATTTAATAAAAAGACATACCTTTGACCACCACTAAGTTCGGTTAGGTTCTCCTTCCAAGCGCCTCCAAGAGCTACTTTGAATTCTAGTCCATCTAGTATAGTCTTGCCTTCAGGAGGAACTAACTTGGCCTTTGCTCCAGGAAGTAGTGTGGAGAAAATGGAGCCAAAATCTTGGTTTACCTAAATAATAAAGGTAACCTTGGTTGACAGAAATTCTACCAGCAAATACATAGACAGATTGGTTGAGAATTATTTGCTCTATTCAAGCAGCATAAATACCTAGTCATAATCTGATTTTCAAAGTGACTTTGCATCTTCACTTGACAGATTTTGCATTTCAAGAGTGGGTAGAAGTTGCTGGTCCTTTATCACATGAACTTAACAGGGCATGTTTTTAGCCTAATTTGCTTTCCTAATTTGTTAAATCACAACAAAAAAGCAAAAATAAGAATTCTATATAAAACCTTAATGTGTAATTTTCAATACTGATATTTGTAACCAGCAAATGGCACAGGAGTTTGATGGAGCATATTACTAACATGTGGCTATCTTTTGCCCAACTCAGATTGCTTAAAGATTCTGATAAACATGCAGTGATAAATTTTGTGGATTAAATTAGACCTGAACCACAACTTAAAAAACTGCCTATCACTGCTGTACCTCTTCCTCCCAATTAAGTAGATTAGCAAGGTCACTGCTAAACTTTAACATCAGTGCCACTTTCTGCTACCGATTGTGAAATATAACAACTATTCATAATGATACAATAAAGGTCAACTGCCAATTTGAAATAGATCCTGTTTTGAAAGAAGAAAGAAGTAGTTGGGAATTTAAGAATGAAAAGGTGGTGGGAGGGATGGGCAAGGGAGATTTGGAATCTTTGAAAAAAGTCAACAAATAAATGATGAGAGAATATCCAGCATAACAGACAAAAGGTATATTCAAATATAGTCCTTGCAATACCAGCAATTACGAAATATCTTTTACAGGAAGCCCATCCTCTGTTACTGATCAATATAAAACCATCAGTAGTAACAATTATAAGCCAGTATAGACCTTAAGCATGCTACACCATTAAAGATCATAACCTCTGCTCTACTTACCCACCTGTTCCTTGTAATTGTTGGCTTCTCTGTACAGAAATCTCAGTCTGAATATTTTAAATTATTTGGCCTCCACAGCTCCCTGCTCCAGAGAAGTCCAAGGATTCATGACCTCCATAAGAAATTCTTCTGCATCTTAGTATTACATGAATGAAACCCCCCCCCCCCCACCCCATCTCTGAAAGTGATGGCTCCCTAGTTTGAGAGTCCCCACAAAAGGAAACACCTTATCATCTAACTTGATAAGCACCATCAGTTTATCCTTCCCCATCCCATCTTACCCCGTGGTATCCTACATGTTTGAAGATCTCTCATTCTTGTAACCTCTAAAAGATTAAGCCCAACTTTCCCTCACTGACAATCCTTTCATGTCAGGAAGCAACCTAACAAACTTTCTCTGAATTTCCTCCAGTGTAAATATACAAGTTCTTAAAAGAGGCAATTGTTACAAGATTACAGAGCCATCATTTACAATCTAAGGTGCATAGGAATTGCCAGGACTTCCTCCTCTTGAGAGTTGCAGAGGCTAGATCATTGGGGTACTTAAAGAAGTAGTAGAGAGCTATGGAAAATTTGTGAAAAAAAGAGGATAATATAGATCAGGCAAAATCACATTAAATTGCTGGGAGGGCTGAGCATCCTATTCCTGCTCCTCTTTCTTAAGTTCTTATCCAGTGCCTAAAAGAATGATCTCACCAATACTCTGTACACTTGTTCTGTGCCTCTAAAATAATGTTAGTATTCAATTTACTTTCCTAATTATCTGCTACCCTACATAATAACTTTGTTACATTTACAAAAACTGGAGGATCCTGTAGTCTATCCCTTTAAATAATATTCTGCTCTTCTGTTTCTTCACACTAAAAAAGATCTCAAATTTCCCCTCGATACTTCATTTAAAAACTTTTTGCACACACTTAACTCATCTATGTAAAATTTTTGCATATTCCTCAGAGCTAACCAAACACTATCCTTAAAAGGAGTGAATGAATTTGTATAAGTTATTTACTTAATTTAAGTTACTGCTCTATCTATTCTAAGATATTACCTCCAATGTTACAAGGTCTTAATTTTTGTAGCATTTTTGTGACACTACATAAAACAGCCTTTAAATTCAATTTTATCTATAGGAATCCCTGATTATTACACCCTCAAAGGACTCCAATGTACTTTGTTTTTATTAAACATGATCAATATGCTTTGATACTACTATATTCGTTTCAGATTTAATCTTTTAAAAAACCAATATCCCAAAGCAGATTTTTTGACTGCATTGCTCAATATCCCTTACAAATGTGGCTTGTAGAACTGCTGACTTTAGTTGCATTGACCAGAGTTCAATCCTATTTTACAGTGCTGTTTGTGTGTAGTTTGCACATAGTCCTGGTGAACACTTGGTTACCCAAGTGTTCCATTCCCCACACATCCAAAAGATGTGCAGGTTGGTAAGTTATTTGCCGCTGTTTTGCCTCTAGTGTAGGTGGGTGGTAGAACTGTAGCAAATGTGGTTTTGCTCATTGCAAATAGTTTCATGGAAAATTAGAATGAGAATGAAATTGCTCTGAGTTGGCAAAGACTCTGAGTGAAATGCCTTTCACCTGCCATAAGGAAATAAAGAAAACTGCAAAAAAAATCCAATCCAATACTAAAAGAACTGTTGAGATACAAATCTTTGTTTACCTGTTTCCAAGCTACATTCAAAGCTTCATTTTTCTTTTTATCTAGCTCTTCAATAGTTGAAAGAATTTTTGACTTGTCATTTGTCACTATTCGTTTCTTTTTCATTAAATCATTGTACTGTGAAGAAACATAAAAGGAGCCCATTTAAATTTCATCAAGCTTTCCAAGATCCAGTTATTATTTTTTAATTTACACAAGTCAACAGGTAGTCATATTAAACTGGTATCTAGAATATGAATCAATGCAGTTTCTTAATATTCACAATAACACAAAGTTTAATAATCAGATATGAATATAACTTCACAGATTAAAATGTATTTTTCGTTGTGTAAGTGCAATCTTCAGACATTTCATATGGAAGCCATGATCAAATTATGCATTGCACTGAGATTTCAGTGTTCAACCTCTTTTTCAGTTTGCAGAGCTCGCTTTATTTAGTCAAAATAAATCAAATACTCATGGAGATGCACATGGGGTTTTTTAAAAAAAGGAAAGAAATTGTAACAGCCATCCAAATGTGATGTGATCCAAACAGGACCCAGAAGAATTCACTCCCACAACCAGAGAACAAACACCACCTTAATGCTCTTTAATGAGTCTTTTTAGTAAAGATAAATGGTAACAAGGAATTGTTTTAAAGAGCACACATATCATCACCTGTGATTATTAATCAATGAAGTCTTCCTTTACCAGCACAAACGTCAAAATAAGCCCACACCAATTTTTGAAGCTACTTAATGGTAACGTGTATACGACAAACTCTTTTACAAGATATAGTTTAAATTAAGGTAATTAAAATTATGGAAAGGTCATGAAATTAACAGGAAGTTCCAAGCCATTATCTTTGATGCAGGTAGCTAATTAAATGTCTTTGTAAAAAAAAACACTTAATTATTTACATTTAGGAGATGGCCACGCTTTTTTTTTGTTAATACATATAAAAACAGTTCACTTGTGGGGAACACAAATATTAAATATGTAGATATACACTCATTGGCCACTTTATTAGGTACAGGAGATAGCCCGTCCAATTCAAAGTTTGACATGTGCATTCAGAGATCTTCTTCTGCACACCACTGTTGTAAAGTGTGGTTATTTGTGTTACTGTCACCTTCCTATCAGCTTGAACTAGTTTGGCCATTCTCCTCTGACCTCTCTCATTAACAAGACATTTTCAGGCACAGAACTGCCATGCACTATATGACTTTTCTCCCTTGCTTTGTAAACTCTAGAGACCGTTGTGCGTGAAAATTCCAGACCAGCAGTTTCTCAGATAGTCAAACCACCCCACCTGGCACCAACAATCATTCCACGGTCAAAGTCACTTAGATCACATTTCCTCCACAATCTGATGTTTAGTCTGAAAAACAACTGAACCTCTTGACCATGTCTGCATGCTTTTATCCATTGAGTTACTGCCAAATGATTGGCTGATTAGATATTTACGTTAACATGCAGGTGTACCTAATAAAGTAGCCACTGAGTGTATATCTGCTTTCATTTCTTATAATTTCTAAAGAGCTTCATAAGTAAAATCATACCCGATCCTCGGCCTGGCTCAGCATATTCATTGCCCTCACATTAACATTTTTGCCAAGTTTGTCTTTCTTCTGCTGTAGTTCCTGCAGCTGCTGGCCTGCTTCTTTAGGACAATTTGCTTTAAAATCATAGACTGTGTTAGTTTGGCCAAAGAGGTGTTTTTCAGAATTAATCCATTCATACTCTTTCTGCATCCGAGTCACCTGCAAAAAGTTTCAAATAAGAGAAAGAATAGTTTTTTTTTAAAAAAAACAACAGCCCAACTCCAATCTTTTAATTAAACGAATCTCATAAGAACTAGTTCATCTCAAAGAGAAAGAATTCTTTTCTGTCCCTGCTGTATAGTAGCCTAACAATCAAATTAAACTCAAAAGGACACTGTCCCTTCTTGCACAGTGTACAGGGGTCAAATAGGACTAACATCCAAGCTGTATCCAATCATCATTCATGATTACAGAGTCCATTTCATTTTTTTTAAAAACAAGGTCAGAGTCAAAGTGATACCAGAAACAAGCCCTTTAACTCGCTGACCCTGTTACACTAACATTCTTTGACAATCCCCCAGATTCTACCACTCACCAGTACAAGAAACAATTTACAGGGGCCAATTAACCTATCAACCTGTATGTCTTTGGGACATGGAAGAAAACCAGGGCACCCAGAGAAACCCACATGGTGACAGAAACAACATACAAACACCACACAGGTTACACCCAATGTCAGAATTGAGCCAGGATCTCTGGAACTGCAAAGAAGCAGCTCTGCTAATTGGCAGGTTCTACCAATCAGGCTTGGCACTGAGAGACTGCTAAAAAAGAAAGGGTAAGGAAATCAAGCAATTAACAACTTATAGAGATGACGGGAAGCTTTTTACAGATTCACAAGGGCAGGAATGGTTACTGGTTATTCCAGGGTTTAGATGTTATGTTTCTAAAAGGACAGTGAGGGAAGAAAAAGAAGTGGGAAAGGGGCATTGGTAATCAGGGATAGTTTTGCAAGAGAAAGGAATGACATCATGAAGAAACTGTCTACTGAGTCAGTGTGGGTGGAAGGCAGGAAGGGAGCAATCACTCTATTTGGTATATTCTAATAGTAAAAGCAACACTGAGGAACAGGTCGGGAGGCAGATTTTGAAAAGGTCCAAAAACAACAAGGTTGTCGTCAAGGGAACTTCAACTTCCCTAATATTGATTGGAACCTCCTTGATTGGCAAAAGATTTGGATGGGGCAGAATTCTTTAAGTGTGTCCAGGAAGGATTTCTGATTCAATATGTAGACCAAACAACTGGAGAGGCCAGATTGAATTTAGTGCTAGGCCATGAACCAGGTCAGGTGGCAGAGCATTTTGGAGAAAGTGACCACAACTCCCTGACCTTTACTATAGCCTTGGAGAGGTATAAGAGCAGATGGCATAAGGAAGTATTTAATTGGGAAAGGAGGAATTATAATGATTTTAGGCAGGAACTGGGGAGCATAAATTGGGAACAGATGTACTCAAGGAAATGCACAACAGAATGTAGAAGTTGTTTAGGGAACATTTGCTGGATATTCTGGACAGTTTTGTCCCATTGAGACAGGGAAAGGATAGTAGGGTGAAGGAACCATGGTTGACAAAGGATGTGAATATCTAGTCAACAGGAAGAGAAAAAGCTTACTTAAGGTCTGGAAAGTAAGGCTCACACAGGGCTCTGGAGTTAGAAGGCAGCAGGAAGAAGCTGAAGGGGGTATGAGAGGGTCTTTGTGAGTAAGATTAAGGAAAACCCAAAGGCATTCTACATGCTTGTGAAGAACAGGACAGCCAGAATGAGGTGAAGATTGATCATGGACTGTAGAGGAAACATGTGCCTGGAGTTAGAGGAGATAGGGAAGGTCCTTAATGAATACTTTGCTTCACTGTTCACGAGTGAGATGTTTGTGAAGACAGTGTAAAACAGGCTAATATGCTTGAACATGTTGATGTAAAGATAGGGAATATGCTAGAACCTTTGAAAAACATTCAGATAGATAAGCCCAGGACCAGACAGGATTACCAGGGGAAATGAGGGAAGAGATTGCTGCGCCTTTGGCAAAAATCTTTGTATCCTCATTGGCCTCAGAAGTAGTACCAGTAGTAAGGTGGCAAATGTTATTCCTTTGTTCAAGAAAGGGAGGAGGGAATTATAGACCAGCAAGTCTTACTTCATTGGTGGGCAAATTATTGCAAAGAATTCTTAGAGAGAAGATTTATGACTATTCAGATAGTCAACAAGGCTTTGGGGGGCAGGTCTTGCTTCTCAAACCTGATTGAATTCTTTGAGAATGTGAGAAAACACAATGATGACAGTAGAGACAGCAATGGATGTGATATATGTGGATTTTAGTGAGGCATTTGATAGGGCTCCCCACAGTAGGCTCATTGAGAAAGTGAGGACAATAGACAATAGGTGCAGGAGTAGGCCATTCGGCCCTTCAAGCCAGCACCACCATTCACTGTGATCATGGCTGATCATTCGCAATCAGTACCCCATTCCTGCCTTCTCCCCATATCCTTTGACTCCGCTATCTTTAAGGGCATGTGATATGGGGAGATCTGGTTGTGTGGACATAGAATTGGCTTGACAATTCAGAAGGCAGGGGTGGTAGTAGATGAAGAGTTTTCTGCCTGGAGGTTGGTGATCAGTGGTGTTCTGCAGGGATCAGTTCTGGGAACACCACTCCTTGTGATAACTTCAACGACAAATTGGAAGGGTTGATTAGTTCATTCGCAGATGACATGAAGGTTGGTGGAGTTGTAGATAGTGTGAAGGGTTATTGTAGGTTGCAATGAGACATTGACTGATTGCATAGTGGGGCAGAGGAAAGGCAGCTGGAGCTCAACCAGGAAGTGTGAAGAGATTCATTTTGGAAGATCAAATTTGAAGGTGGACTACAGGTTTAATGGCTGGATTCTTGGCAGTATAGAGGAACTGCATGATCTTGGGGTGCGTAAGAGATTTACCAAGATGCTGCTTGGACCAGAAAGAATGTCTTATGAAGATAGGTTGAGTGAGCTAGGGCTTTTCTCTTTGGAGCAAGGAAGAATAATAGGCGACCTGATAGAGGTGTACAAGATGACAAGTATAGAGTAGATAGCCGGAAACATTTTCCAAAGGCAGTCACGACTCATTCAAGGGGGCCTAATTTTAAGATGATTCGTAAGAAGTACAGGGGGATGTCAGACGCAAGTTCTTTACACAGAAAATTGTGGGTGCCTGGAACACCCTGCTAGCGGTGGTGTTAGAGGCAGATACATTAGGCCTATTGAAGAAATTCCTCGATGGGCACATGGACAATAGAAAAATGGTTATGTTGGAGGGTAAAGTTAAATCGATCTTTAGAGTAAGTTAAAAGGTGGGAACAGCATTGTGGGCTGAATGGCTTGTATTGTGCTGTAATATTCTTTCTTCTAAGTAATAACAGCACTCAGCTTGAATCTGCCTCACTGAGAGTCCATAAGCTTGTCACAAATGTTCTTCCATATCAGAGAGCAAAACTCAGCCCCAATTCCTGCAAGCTCTTAGCTATGCCTTCAGCTTCACCCAATTCACCTCTCTCTCAACAAACTTTTCTTTCTCTTCTCTTCCCAACATTCTTGTTTGCCACTATTACAAGGAACTTCCATTTGGCAAATAAAGCTATGTAAATGTAACTGCTTCTTCATGATTTCATTGAGGAATTTTTATAGACAGGGTCAGCAATTTCCCTTATATTTATATTTCGTATATCTACTATTTTTTAACTATTATCAAAGTTGTGAAATTTTCAAACAAAAACATTAGTCATTCTACAGAACTATAATTAAAATGATGTTCTTCAATATGAACTTTCATACAAACTGGCTTTAGTCTGAATTCCCACACATTTTTTTTGCAAATTGCTTCTAATTATCAGGTCAGGGAATGATCATATATTTAATTAGTATAGACAAGTAAGAAATAAATCTGATGTATTGTACACTAGATGTACAAAAAAGCGAATACCTATATAGAAGAAATGGAATTGAAGAGCAGAGAGTGATTTTCGAAGTAGGAAGCCTACATGTCACCTTCAATCTTGGAAAGGTAAATAACCAAACAAAAGGAGGTATTTACAAAGAAACTTCTGATCCTTTCTTAAAGTTACTTTCAAATTACCATGCTACCTTGCAATAACATTTTCTGAAAAGCAGCTGTATTTTCAAATTGCTTGCAGGGAACATGGTAAGCTGTGCATTTTGTCTTTGCTGCTGACAAAAGAGCAAGGGAAACCAATAAAAGGTAGAGGAAGATGACAAAAAAGGGGAATGAACTGAGACCAAAAACAATCAAGTACAGATTTGTTAAGGGAAGGTTCTGCAAAGCAAATCCAATTGAATTTTTTGAGGTAACAAGGATTTTCGATCAGAGGAAAGAATTTAATGAAGTGCTTATACAATGGATTGATTGAAAGAAAAGAAATGCAGATGGAATCCAAAGAAAAGTAGCAAACTTACTTTGAAAAAAGATCAAAAAAGTTAGAACAATGTATCCTGTATCCTGTTGGGTTCTGCACAACTTGGTAAAAGGCATTTGTTTTACAAAGTTTTTACTAAATAATTTGGACTAAAATGTAAACGCCACAATTAAGAAATTTCCTTTTGATACCAAAGGTGACAGTGTGGTTGACATAGTTCAAGAAAAATCTAGTTTGTAGAAAAGATATCAATGAAGGCATGAAGTGGGAAAATAGAATTCAATCCACATAAATGAATTGTTATTCATTAGGGAAAGAATAATAAATGATAGGCTTCAACAGAGAAACCATGGGGTGCACTTCCATATTCTTATATGTAAAGATCATTAAGCAGCACGTGGGAATGAGTCATGACAATCTAGAAGTCAGTGCCTGAAAGAATGATAACGCCAGAAATCCACAATACGTACACTTAAAAAGCAAATCACTTGAGAAGCCATAAACTACAATGCTGATTAAGTTATTTTTATGGGTCCTTTAGGTAGTATACTATTTTGTGATTTTAAGAGAAAACAATAGTATGCCTGACAAATTCTAATACTAAGTGTCTGACTGATCAGTTTGATCACCTTGCTGGCCATATTGTTAATAGAGCCTTGTTGTTTGGAACCCCAGAGTTTTGTATTTATAGCAACACTATTAGTTGCAAAATGTATAGAAGATAAACCTTCCATTATACTGTATGACCTACTGAATGAACAATACCAGCCAGGAAACAAATGACTTATTCTATATGTTTTTTGAACTTACTTTTGCAGCAGCATCAGCAGTGTCACGTTTATGCTTATTGATATTGTGTTCCAGTTCCTGGATTTTCAACTGAGCTTCATTCTTCTGTTTTACTAACTCTGATATTGAATTGTTTTTAATTTGAATTTCTTTGTTCTGGGTCTTTATAGCTTCTTTTTGTTTAACCAGCTTGTCCTGAGCCATCTTCACAGCCTCCTACAAAACACAAGTATAAATCAAATAGATCACATAAGCTCTTATATATGGATTATTTGTATTCTTTCATTTTAAATTTTGTGCTCATTAGCTTGTCCAAAAATGGCTGAAGTCTTATATGGATACCACATTCTGCCTTAATGCTAAATCAAATGAAATCAATAAAGAAATTATGAAATTGAAATATCCTTGCTTAAGGAAATTACTTTAGTGGTTTCCTCCAATAACAAATATTGAAAACAGACCCGCACAATTTAGCAGAGAGTTTCCAACTCAGTATTATTAATTCATGGCAACCCAAAGCCATTCCAGACAGCAGTAGCGTTTAGGGCCACAGATTAGGGCAGTAGTGATGCAAAGATGTATGCTGAGATCTGCGCTCATGCCTGCCGACAAAGAAATCTTTAGTACAATGCTGAAGGACTCAGCACATCGGGCAGCATCCACGGAGGAAAAGAGTTGATATTTCAGGCCAAGATGTTTCATCAGCCAGAATAAAAGGGTAAAAAAGGGAAAGGGAAAGGGGGAAAGGTGCATGACCCCCTGGGCAACTGTTGAATCCGGGGGGGGGAGGGGTGGTTATGGGGTTAGTGGGAAGTGACAGGTGGAAGAGGCAAAGGCTGAACAAGATGGAATCTCATAGGAGACCATGCAATAATGGGAAGGAGGTGGGGCTGATGGGCATGTAGGGAAAGCAGGGGAGAGGAAAGAGAAGGGGTAAGGGTGCCAGAGGGATAAGGAAAAACTAAAGTGTGGGAGGGTGGAGAAAAGGGAAAGCAGAGGGGTGTTTACCAGAAATTAGACTAAGCAATGCTGATGTCATCAGGTTGGAGATGACATGACAGGATATTAGAAGGTGTTCTAATCTATGCCTAGCTTCAATTTGGCAGTACAGGACACGTTTCTGTGCAAATGGGAAGTGGAATTAAAATGATCCTGACTGCTATGGTGGACAGAACAAAGGTGCTCAACAAAGCGATTTCCACATAGACAGGAAGCAATTTAGAGGCAGCATCAGATGCAATAAATGACACTCGTGCACTCACAAATGCTGCTTCACCTGGAAGCCCTGCTTAAGACCCTAGATGTAAGGGCGGATGTAATACTTAGCAATAGAGACATACTCTCATGTCTCTTTTTTATACAAAGTACCTCTGGAGGTTGGAATTTATTTTATTTAATTAGAGATATAGCATTGAACAGCCCCTGTAATTTAAACATGATCAGAGTGGGAATTGTTTTAAATCATGCATAATTTCAGAGTAAAGCACAGCATGTTTTAAAAATGAAAAACTATAATCTGTAGGTTACAATCGTCATGTGCATAAAACACAAAGAAATACACATCCACACTTTAAAAAAATCATGATTGAAAATGTCTGATACAAAGAACAAAGAAAAATGTAAATCACCTTTACCTAATCCAAATTCTAATCATTAATACCTTATTATTAGCCACTTCTTCAGCCATGTTTTCAATCTGTTCCTTGTAGGATTTGACAGCTGTATCCACAGCCTCAATCTGCTCTTTATATCCAGTCTGCTCATTCTTCAATGACTCTAATTCTAAAAGTAAAGCATCCATTTCCTACAGATATAAATATAAAGTTGCTTATTAGAGAAAATAAGTTGAATAAACTCCAGAAACAATTTTTCCTTTTCCTCATTCTGAAACCTTCTAAAGTTATGCTACGTAAGCAAATGCTGATCAAATTTACTATACAATCCAAGAGAATAATTAAATAAAGATGATTAGTCTGCACTATTGACCGTTTTTATTTTTAGGTACACAAGAACAATTGAAGATACAAGCAGCAGTAGGCCCCTCAAACCTACCCACCATTTCATAAGACTATGGCTGATTGGCACCAGGCCTTAGCCTCTGTGCCCATTTTCCAAAAGTTCCAATAGCCTGATATTTCAAAACTTTTATGCTTGCTCTTGAAATAGCCTCCTCAACCCTCTGGGTATAGAATCCCAGAGATTTATTCCTGTCTGCAGGCAGACAGAGCCAAAGAAACAACAGAAAAACATTACCCAATTCGGAAAAGTGCTAGTATCTATTTGGTATTTTAAGTAAGTGTTAACTTCTGAATTAACACAAGTCTAAAGGCTGATTTATACTTGTGTGTACAGGCTACACCATAGCCCTGATTTTCACTTCTGCGTAGGCTCTACGCCGTAGCGAGCATGCATTGGTGTGCGCCAAAACACTAGTTGGCGGTGGGGTTTCCAATGCCACTGTGTTGAGTGGAGTTTCTTCATGAAAGACTTGGACGAGGAAATGCATTTCAAACATTTTCGCATGTCAGCAGGTAGATTTGATGGTTTAGTTCATCTATTTTGTATTGGTGCCCAGACATGGCAGAGAAGAAACAACTAGAAATGCGTAGGAGGAAATGCGATGCTACCAAGCAGACCAATCACAGTTGTTAACAGTCTGCATCGCCACGACGCGTGTTACTTTTTTGGGGGAGGTGTGCATCATGCTACGGCGTAGGGTACGCGATACCTATGGCGTAGATGTGATGTACAAGTATAAATCAGCCTTTACTATCTAGAAATCAACAATATTTACAGTGGCATGCAAAAGTTTGGGCGCCCCTGGTCAAAATTTCTGTTATTGTGAATAGTTAAGTGAATAGAAGATGAACTGATCTCCAAAAGTCATAAAGTTAAAGATGAAACATTCTTTTCAACATTTTAAGCAAGATTAGTGTATTGTTTTTGTTTTGTACAATTATAGAGTGGAAAAAAGCAAAGGAGCACCATGCAGAAGTTTGGGCACCCCAAGAGATTTGAGCTCTCAGATAACTTTTACCACGGTCTAGACCTTAAATTAGCTTGTTAGGGCTATGGCTTGTTCACAGTCATCGTTAGGAAAGGCCAGGTAATGCAAATATCAAAGCTTTAATAAATACCCCAACTCCTCAAACCTTGTCTCGACAATCAGCAGCCATGGGCTCCTCTTAAGCAGCTGCCTAGCACTCTGAAAATTAAAATAAATGATGCCCACAAAGCAGGAGAAAGCTATAAGAAGATAGCAAAGCGTTTTCAGGTAGCCGTTTCCTCAGTTCATAACATAATTAAGAAATGGCAGTTAACAGGAACGGTGGAGGTCAAGTTGAGGTCTGGAAAATCAAGAAAATTTTCCAAGAGAACTGCTCGTAGGATTGCTAGAAAGGCAAATCAAAACCCCCGTTTGACTACAAAAGATCTTCAGGAAGATTTAGCAGACCTCAAAAGAGCAGTGCATGCAAGACGGCCCAAGAATCTCACAGAACTAGAAGCCTTTTGCTAGGAAGAATGGGTGAAAATCCTCCAAACGAGAATTGAAAGACTCTTAGTTGTCTACAGAAAGTGGTTACAAGCTGTGATGCTTGCCAAAGGGGGTGTTACTAAGTACTGATCATGCAGGGTACCCAAACTTTTGCTTCGGGCCCTTTTCCTTTTATGTTATTTTGAAACTGTAAAAGATGGAAATAAAAAAGTAATCTTGCTTAGAATACTAAAGAAATGTGTCATCTTTAACTTTATGCCTTTTGGAAATCAGGTCACCTATTACTCACTTAGCTATTCACAATAACAGAAATTTTGACCAAACTTTTGCATGCCACCGTAGATATAGAACCACACATTTCAAGTGCAGGTACCTGCTTTTTCTCCTTTGTCTTCTTAGTGGATATGTCAGCTTTCTTTTTGGCATCATCAAGTTTCTTCTGAGCATCCTTCAATTCTTTTTCTCTCTCAGCGTCAGCATTTTTCATCTTATTTTCCAAAATAGCATACTTTTCTTTAACCTTCTTTTGCACTTCTTTTGTTTTGTTAAGTGTTTCTTCACATTCAGCTAAAAATTAAAAGCAAAGAGAATACACAAGAATTTTAATATTATGCTTTTAATGTAAGGTATCTTAAATTATTTTTGACTTGCATTTTCCAGACGTAAAATGAGTTGTCAGAAAGCCAGCTGTTTATCAAACTAGTCATTTTAAAATGTGATCATCTAACATTTTAGTTTGGTGCTAAGAACTCGTGATTGAGGACATGTTGGAATATAACAGTGGCCACATCAAACAATCAGGAAAACAAATGTTACATTAGCTTCTATTCCAATAGCTTGGAGAATAAGGGTAAGGAGTTCTTTACGCAGTGTACAAGGGTTCAATAAGAACACAATTTTGGTCTTAGCAGTCAAAGAATGTTGAAACATAGAAAATAGGTGCAGGAGTAGGCCATTTGGCCCTTTGAGCCTGCACTGCCATTCAGTATCATCAAGGCTGATCATCCAACTCAGAACCCTCTACCTGCTTTCTCTCCATACCCCCTGATCCCTTTAGCCACAAGGGCCATATCTAACTTCCTCTTAAATGTAGCCAATGAACTGGCCTCAACTGTTTCCTGTGGCAGAGAATTCCACAGATTCACCATTCTCAGTGTGAAGAAGTTTTTCCTCATCTCGGTCCTAAAAGGCTTCCCCTTTATCCTTAAACTGTGACCCCTCGTTCTGGACTTCCCCAACATCAGAAACAATCTTCCTGCATCTAGCCTGTCCAATCCCTTTAGAATTTTATACGTTTCAATAAGATCCCCCCTCAATCTTCTAAATTCCAGTGAGTATAAGCCTAGTCGATCCAGTCTTTCTTCATATGAAAGTCCTGCCATCCCAGAAATCAATCTGGTGAACCTTCTCTGTGGCAAGAATGGCAAGAATGTCTTTCCTCAGATTAGGGGACCAAAACTGCACACAATATTCTAGGCGCAGTCTCACCAAGGCCTTGTACAACTGCAGTAGAACCTCCCTGCTCCCGTACTCAAATCCTTTTGCTATGAGTGCCAACATAACATTTGACTTTTTCACTGCCTGCTGTACCTGCATGCCCACCTTCAATGATTGGTGTACAATGACACCCAGGTCTTGTTGCACCTCCACTTTTCCTAATTGGCCACCATTCAGATAATTATCTGTTTTCCTGTTCTTGCAACCAAACTGGATAACCTCACACTTATCCACATTAAATTGCATCTGCCATGAATTTGCCCACTTACCTAACTTATCCAAGTCACCCTGCATCCTCTTAGCATCCTCCTCACAGCTAACACCGCCACCCAGCTTCGTGTCATCCGCAAACTTGGAGATGCTGCATTTAATTCCCTCGTCTAAATCATTAATATATATTGTAAACAACTGGGGTCCCAGCACTGAGCCTTGCGGTACCCCACTAGTCACTGCCTGCCATTCTGAAAAGGTCCCGTTTACTCCCACTCTTTGCTTCCTGTCTGCCAACCAATTCTCTATCCACATCAATACCATACCCCCAATACTGTGTGCTTAAGTTTGCACACTAATCTCCTGTGTGAGACCTTGTCAAAAGCCTTTTGAAAATCTAAATATACCACATCCACTGGCTCTCCCCTATCCACTCTACTAGTTACATCTTCAAAAAATTCTATAAGATTCGTCAGACATGATTTTCCTTTCACAAATCCATGCTGACTTTGTCCGATGATTTCACCTCTTTCCAAATGTGCTGTTATCACATCTTTGATAACTTGGAGACTTTATATTGACTCTAGGAATTAGAGAATTATCTCACAAAAATAATGGAAGATTGGCCCTTTCCCACAGTTTACAACAGGCAATTAAATTAATCATTAAAGTTTTTGAGGAAATGATAGAATAGAATCCATTTCCTCAGGCTTGAACATGTAGGGCAGGGGTTCTTAACCTGGGGTCAAAGGACCCTTTGGTAGTGGTAGTGGTCCATAGCATAAAAAAGGTTGGGTACCCCAATCTAGGGGAATATAGGTTCAGGATAAGGAATTGGCTATTTTAGACACAAGGAGAATCAAGGGATATGGGGAAGGTCAGGCAGGAAAGGCGACGCAACACAGAATCACTCCCTACCATACATGCCCCCAATTTAATAAAAGTACCAATAGTTGCTTGAAGAGATTCTAGCTCTTCCTGTTGCTTGTGGTAAGCACTCTGCTGAAGCTTTACTAACAGTAATTCCTCCTCCTGTGATTTCAACTCGCATTGTAACTTCAACTGCCGGTACCTGAAAAAGAAAATTGTCAAACACAATTTTTGCAATGTGCCAAATCCAATATATCAAAATGCAGGTGAGGAGCCCATTTATTATATTGCATGAGCCAACACACAACTAAAATGAATACAGAAGACAATAGATCTAATTTGTTCTTACTCGTTGATTAAGTCATTTTTTTTCTTTTTTTTCCATAAAGACATCAAAATTAGCATATAAAACTTCATCCACAATAAATCTATACTCCAGATTTGGGCCAACATTAAGAATATTTTCCACAGGAATCCAAAATTATCCACATTTCCCAACAGCTCAGTATCAAGGAGAATGCTTTCTCATTCCTCCTTCAACTCTTCAGCAACAATATTAGTAACAAACAAGCTACAAATGGAAAACATTGAAAGTGAGAATCTTTTACTGTACAAGATTCAAGCAAAGGGAACTGGGAAGTGTTTCAGGCTATGGGCAAGGAAACTCATTTAGAAACAGACACTTGACTTAAAAGCAGCATGTCAAGACAACACTTTCAGCAACAAGATGAATAGATTTAAAAAATTCAACATTGAAAACTATAAATATATTTTTGCACCATCTCCAGAGGAAGAATGCCTTCACTACTAAACTGAAATTTGCATTACAAGAACTGAACTTTTTGTGCTTCAAAAGCCAAGAAATTGACATACTTTTCTGCAGTATTCTTCAGACTCCCCAGCTCCTTATCCACTTTCTGCAACTCATTTTGTTTAGTTTTGAGCTCACCCTGGACATCCTTCAGCTCTTGAAGTTTAATTAGCACAGAGGTAGACTGCGTACGTGCACCTGTTTAATAAAATGAGTACATAATTGAAAATAACAAAGAGCTGTATGCAAGTTATAAATCCCTAACTTGCAAGAATACTTTACACAGGTATTACAATATGAAATACAAACATGTTTCCTTCATTGCTGTGACCCTGAGATATCAATACAATTTAAGCAAAGAGTATAGCCTCCATTCTCTAGTAGAAACAGTGAAACATACTGTAAAGCACAAGATAAATGACATGTCACTAATAAAGAATGATATTTTAACAACCTAACCTCCACTCAATGTTCCCTGTGGGTCAAAAGTATCTCCACCAATAGTGACAGTCTTGGTCATAATCCGTGGATCAAAAGTCACTCTCTTGGCATTTTCCAAGCAGTCACATACTAACACAGACCCAAAAACATATTCCATTGCTTTCTTTAATTCATGCTCATATCCAACCAAGGATAAAGCTGCGTGCACATTATCTGCACCCACCTGGAAAAGAAAAGCAGAAAGTGCAAATTACAATTAATTGGCAATAGCATGGACTTTACAAGATGAGTTTTCTTGACTTTCTTCATAGATACAGACCATTTAAACCAACAGGTCAACAGAAGTGTTTATGCTCCATAGGAGCCTCATCGTACCCCTCTTCATTTAATACCCTATCAAAATCTTCAATCAAAATTTTATTCAAGTGCTTAATTTCTCTTAAATACCATCTACGTTGTTCATCGTATTCTTAGTGGTAACACATTCCACACTTTCTATTCTATGGCCAAGGAAGTTCCTCACAATTTATTATTTATTAATTACCAATTTCTCATCTCTGGCCTCACAGAAATCACTTCTATATAAAAACAAAAATACTGGTCAAGAGATTTTTTTTTTGTTCTTGAGATGACTTAGGCCAACTGGAGTTACCCTCCACAAGATCTTTCCTATAAAATTATCATTAAAATGACAGATGGATGTTTGTTTATAAATCACACTCTTTTAACAACATTTATAAAAAAATACGAAGTACAAAATATAAGCCTTGCTTTGTTTTGTCACCCAAATAAAATAGCAGAAAAGCCAGCAATTCAGTCCATCAGACACATGCCATCTTTTTGAAGACCACTCCAACTAGTCCCTGTCCCTTTGCTCTTTTCCCTAGTGCTCCACTCTTCCCTGTCCATGTATGTATCCAAGAATGTTTTGTAAGTTATCTTTCAATTGGCTTCTGGCATTCTTGCGGTGCTTTTCCAATCTCAATCTACCAAACTTCCAGAGAAAAAGGAGCTTCTCATCAGCTCCATAAAAACTACCTGAAAATGAGCATGCAATTTTACAAAACCCAAGGAAAGGAAAAATCTGGTTTATTGGCCATAACTGAATAACAATGATTTTTAATCAGAGTTGCACAGCATAGAAACAGACAGGCCCTCACACACATCACATCCAAGCCAATCTTTCTTTCACCCAATTCCACTAATCCCATTTGCCCACATCAAGGTATCAACCATGGAAAATAAACTTTACCCTCAAAATCCCCAGGTTCCTTTGCTAACATAAAATAAACATGCTGCTGAATGAAAACCTTGGAATGTTATTTGCTATCATCTCAGTTCCCATTATCAAAATGTTTTGATTAAACTTAAGGCAAAAGTTTGTATCTGTTACAATCTGAATGCCATAAAGAACCTTCTGGTTGCCAAAATTACACTGATGCATGATTTAAACTGAGTCACAAGAACAAGCAGTATGCAGATCAATGATAAACAGCACATAGAAGAATCAAGTAGAAACACCACAATATCTTATGCTTACCAAATTTTTGGCTGCCTTTACAACACCTTCATTAAGACATTTGGCAGAGATTTTGTTAAGTGGTATAATGGTATATCTTCGCTTAAGCTCTCCCTTTTCTAAAAGTTTTTTTCCAGTTACCTGAACAACAAAACAACATTGAGTAACTCCCTTCTCCTTATTTTTGAAGGCACATAACTATTAGAGACAGATTTAAAAAATATCAGCCTTTTGTTCAAATACATGTACCATATATGCTTGTAACCTACCTCTGTGTCTACTACAACATTATATAGACGCCCTCCAGCAACCACTTCCAGAGCTGTCGCTGTGGAGATATCTTTCACAGAGAGAAGTGTGGCAACAAGGCCTTTCACACGATTAGAATCCCAGTTTTTCTCTGGATCTCTAAAATAAGCATTTAAAATTTTGAATTGTACAAAGTTTTTGCAAAAGTTATTAATCACTTCATCGTAAATACAAAAAGACCCAAATATTTTAGTTGACCAATAAAGGCAACCTAGACTAGAAAAATATTAAACCATTGCTTTAATAAAAATATTAAACCATTTATCAATAAATGCAGAAATGAAGCATAAACAGAAATCAAAATTCAATATTCAGTGTTCTAGAACATTATGCCTATGCGACACAAAATCCCCCCAAAAAATTAACTGCATGATAACTTACTTTATAGGTCACCAGAACATTTATCTTATTAGAGAATGGTGCCAACAGAAGACAATGGCTTTGCTATATGCAACAATCAAATTTTCAGCCTAGAGATAGAATAAACTTACTTGTATTCAAAACTCAAACTAGGGAACTTCACCATCAAAGATTCATAAGACTCTCTCAGTTTGTTCACAGTTTGTGCCAGAGCGCGACGTTGTTCCAAAAGTTTCTCCTCCTTCCCATCTTCAGTTTGGTAGGTTGAAATGGTGAGGTGGTGAGGAAGTGGGGGTTGAAAACAACATTAGGAAAACAGTTAGCTATATTAAGCAACTGTTGACAAGAACCTTCTCCTTAAGCATCGTGTACATTTTTACATTAAACAATGTAATACTCAATTGATGATTTGACCAAACCAACAACACAAATTAAATATTTTAAAAACTGACAATAAGATTGATAGAAGTACTAGAAAAGAAATAAATTCTATTTTTAATTACATCACAGACTAAAATGAGACAGTTAATGTTTCTCTGCACCATGATCTGTTTATTAAAACTGATTAAACACAATTTGTTTTCAAAATCCCGCCAAACCTTCATAGTTCAGTTTCTGCATTTCTGCTTCAATTTTTTCTTTGTTCTTTTTAACAGTTTCAAAGGCCTCCTGGTTTTTCTTGTACCCACTGTCCGCCTTCTTTGCTTCAGCCTGCTTAGTCTTAAATTCTTGTTGGGCGTGCTTCAATTTCATTTGAGCCTACAGCAGAACATCTAAGATGGAACTTCAAAATCTCTAAACACACATTTTAGAAAACAAATTGTCAATGCAGAAAAGCTCTGGTAATCTAGCACCCTTGGAACTTTGGTGATGCTGATTTCACAAATTTTCCACACCATTGAAGTTACCAGTAATACCAAAGCATGATATTAGAACATGTAAGATGGTGGCATGATAATGTTTTGCATTTTAAAGGGAATGAGAAATATAAAAGCAATCCAGACCCCAGCTCCAGCTGCAAACCTACCCATTTTTCTGACCGCTGCTATTCCAATCCACAACCCAGCCCATGGTCCAGACCCCAGTCCCAGTTGCACTCTGGAATCCTGGCCCTGGCTACACACACTGTTTGTAATCTTTAAGTTTTGAAAATTCAACTGGCGCAACAAGTGTCAGCTAATGAAAAACCAAATGCTTTTTATTCCCGTCCTCCCCGCCTCAGCTTTACCACCCTAACATCAAATTCTCAATATAATGTCGTCAGAAAATGTAACTACAACAAAGTGGATACTTTCATTATTGAAACTCACATTAGAATTATAAAATTATTACAAAAGGAGGCCATTTAGCCTATGATTCAACTCCAGCTTCCTGCAGACCAAATAATCTGTCCCATTCTGTCTTCAAAGTCCATTGAGGCCATTCAACTATTTTTCTAAGCCTCTATTACTCAGTTTTCACTACCATTTTTTTACAACTCAGTATATGTTTATCTTTTAAACTAATTAAGTACACTTATTTTACATTATTCATTACCTAAACATTCTATTTCAACATGGTTAAAATTTTAAGAATATTTCAACTTTGTTTGCACAACCTCCCACCTCTTCCAAGAACTATATTCCACTTGTTAAATAATAATCTCATCAACAGCTTAACAAAGTGGGCTTAAAGCTTTATATACAAGAGGCACGCATTCTGACAAGCATAGAGACCTGATGGACAGAGTTGAAGAAATATGTGAATAACTCAATGGAATATTTAAATTAAACCCATTAATCAACCACTGTAGGATCATGTCACAATTTGGATAACTTGCATTTTAAGCTAAAAACAGACATTATTCACAACGTGATTTGCATACCTGTTTGGCCTCTGTTTCTGCCTTGCTTATATCATTTTTGCAAGCCATCATCTGGCCAGCAAGTGTGGCTGCCTCTCCATCTTCATTACTGGAAAGACCAGCAGAAACTGCATTGAAGTGCTGCTGTGCAATGACTAGAGCCTTGTCATCTTTCTGGCTAGTTTCCTCTAGAGAGTGCAGTTCACTGGAAATCTTCTTCTCTTCCTTTTCTTTAGCTGCAAGAGCATTGCCATCCTGGGAAAAATGCACATGCAGGATTTATTTGAGCTCGGCCTAACTTTTTGCTCACAAGCTGATTCTTTACACGTGTGTATGATTTTTTGCATTAGGAGAGGATAGTATGAGGGCTAGCTAACCAAACTATTGAAATCTTGTATACTACCTGGACTGCAAATTACTTCCGCATTTTAAGTTCAAATGTCAAAATACCATTTAAAATTTCCTTCACTCAACAGATGAACCGAGCAAGAGTAAAGTAACTGAACATTGAATGCGGCACAGGAAATTTATTTCAATATTCAGGAAGTATGCTAAGGAGGTAGCAGAAAGCAAGCTATCTGAAACACTAACAATAACTAATGAATGCCTCACCTCCTCCATACTCTTGACAAGCACTTTCCGTTTTTTTTCTTCAGCTTTGAGATTGTCTTTCTTGGAGTCGAGTGTACTTTGCACCTTAGCATCCATACGATGAGCATCAGCAAGTGCCTGTTCCAGAGACTGAAGCACCCCACCAACTTCCTACAACACATCAAGTCCTAATTTTATGCCAGGCAAATAAACACAGAGTTGACAAACCACCCCCTCCAACCCATTTTGAAAGAACAGCAGAAAAGGAATAACGTAGCATGGTAAATAATTATATAAAATGCACAGTAGCCTAGATAAGCACAAATCGATATCATGTTCTGACAAGAACATCGAGATAATTCCAGAGATATTCATATTCAATAGGTCAGTAATTCCGAAAATCAAGAACAATTACTCCAAAAACATCAATATTCCATTTTTCTGTAGTGGACAATTTTCAATAGAAACTAAGTTTGAAAGCAAGTTATACCAGCAATTGGTATAGTCCAAGCACAACTTGGTGACACTGCTTGATGACAACTGAGAATAGCAAAGCGCTTTGTTACTGGCACTTGCCTTATCTCGGATCTGCTCCAGCTCACTGACTTCTTTGCTGATTTCCTTCACTTTCTTTTCATTCTCTGCAATGGTTTCCTTAAGTCCTACAATACTGTCTTGCATCTTCTTTAGATCTTCTGCAGAGCGCAGCTTCGTCTCCTCTGCACATACAAATTGATATGCAACATACAGACGAGTAAGATGTTCTATCTCACGCACTATTTTCTGGAACTCCAAATAAGAGGATCTTTCCTACAAGTTACAAAAAAAAATTAGAAAAGGGAATTGACTTGACAGTCAGACATTATGGTAAATAATCTTTAAATTAGAGATACCCTTTCCCCCCCCCATACTGTTAAATGTAGGAAACCTCTTCTATAAAATTTACCACATATGCACTCTGACCCCACATAATGCTATCTGCATCGTACTGATGTCACAATGTGGTTATTCAATTCTTTACTGAAATTTTTTAAATGACAAAAATTCATTCGAAACAACACATAAGACTACCATTATAGTAAACATTCAGTCAATGAGAGTGCTTTACATATGCTGAGCCACTGACAGCCAATCATGAATTAGTTCATGTTCTGCCTCCCCCATGTGTGTAGACATTCTTGCTCCCTGCCAATTTTTTCCATTTCTTTCACCCAAAATATCTGGAAAACTGCCTGCAACTTCCAGTGAGGGTAGGACATTTAAGATGTCTAGGAAAAGCATTAGTATGGACGTGAAACATCACTGAACTGGCCAACGAAGCAGGATTAATGAATGTTAATGTTGGTGATATGGAAGAGTTAAGGCATTCTCATGGTGAGAGCCTTAATAACGAAGAGCTTCAAGCATTGGCAGAGCAACATATCCTGGGTAAATCTGAGGACACGAAAGGAGAAGAGGAAACACCAACAAGAAACCTCACCACAAAATTCCTCAGCATCACCTCGATCACACAAATCATGGACTAGTTCATCGATAATGACCCTGACTGGGAGCGAAGTAATAAGGCAAAGAGAGGTGTTCTCAATATGATTTCCTGCTACTGAGAATTACTTCATGAGAAGAAACTTATGTAAAGGCGATCAAATCTCAACGTCTACTTGAAAAAGATGCCAAAGTTAGAGGACCCGCAGCCTGGTCTCTTCTCTAAGATGTGACCACCACCTGCTTCCCACCACTGCTGCTGTGATCTGTTGCTGCTCCACTGGTGTACAGGTTAGGCCTATTTGCCTGTTTGTCACTCCATGAATTATTGTGTATACTTAAAATAATACAGCATATATTTTGGGTTTGACTTTTTTAAAAATCAGGCACACATGTCCATTTACATGTAATAATGACCCTGCATAGCGCTCCACCTCCGAGGAACGCATCCTCAGCGTTAAGTGGGGTCTGAATGTACACGTCATTCATCTCTCATCCCAATGGTTAAAGATGCTATTAAATTCTTGCAAGGGCTCTATATGCCAGCAAAACCTCCTTCCCTTTACCTGTTCAACCACCCCAAGTTAAATGGATACCATGTCGAGAAAGAGCATTAAAATAAATTCTAATTACAATCTGTGTAGAAAGTTTTACAAAGATGACATGGCCTGAAAATTCTAGGACATCTAAAAACTGATGTTAGATTGGCATAGCAGCAGAACTTCACAGTCATTTTAACTACTGCCCATCAGTACCCACACTTCCTACATAACTGTTGCACCAAATGCCCAAATATGCCACTCATTATTTTACTTCGGGTGGAGAAAAGAAAATTGCATAGGATAAAGGTAAACAGTGAAGAAAATTCAGGGATCAATGCCTCGATCTGAAGCTTCAATGGAACATAGGAAGGGGACATTGGCTTGGAGATGGGTCTGTTGTAGCTAGTGCACTTGGAAATTGTGGAGTCAAGATGATGTAGGACAAAAAGTGATTAAGAACAGCACAAAGACCTCACTTTGCTGAGAATGACAAACGATTAGCAACAACTCAAGTAGGCTCAAGTAGTGCCAATGAGTAGTGTACGTGGAGTGAGATCATTCCACATGCACTGGCTATAATAATAATATCGAGGATACAATTATTTCCCATCTGGAAATCCCCTGTCAAATATGCATGTGACATAGGTTGACCCTGTAATTGTATTCAATCACATTTCACTGGAGGTGTAGTTAGAAAGAGAAAAAGAAGTTTTCAAATTGCACAATGCCAAGAAAAAAATTATTGGTAAGCAATCGAATGTCCAGGGTATTTCCAATGACAATCTTGAATCTATCTAGATTTAGTTGTGATCCATCCAGTGTAATCATCTCTCAGCAAACAATGCATTGGGAAACTTCAAACATAAACCCCTTTTCGGTCCTAAAATCTACTTCATATGTTACTTTATCAAGGAATAGTCATTGGAGATTGAGCATTCTCCTAATACACAATAACCAGTCGGAGCAATAAATAGCAACTGTGAAAACCATGATTTCCCACTTTTTTTCCATTGGCAAAATTATGAATACACACCTCCTTCAATTTCTGAAGAGTAGGAGTAATTTCCTCTTCCAAAATCTAAGACATATAAAAAAGCTGGTTAAAAAAAGTTTCATGAATTACAAATGCACAGGATTCTCAAACTCAAACATTGTACCAAAAATACAAATAACATAATTTTAGTTTGGTTCTTCAATACATAATTTTTCTATTCTACATCACCCCATACACAAGATCTGTAACACACACCCACACAATCTCAACAAGTTAATATCATTTAAAATGTTAATTAACTTATGATTTATTCAATAGCACAAATTACTGAAAACAGAATTCTAGGCAAATAATAACAAGAACAAGTGCATCATTGGAGCCTCCCTGCCCTCTATTGTGGACCTGTACTCTTCCAGGTTGAAGAAGAGGGCGGGGAACATCATAAAGGACTCCTTCCATCCTGCGCATGGACTGTTTGAACTGCTCCTGTCTGGTAGGCGCTTCAGATCCCTCTAGACTAAGACTAATAGGCACTGGAGAAGTTTTTTCCCTACTGCGGTCACTTTGCTGAACAGTTAACTGCCGGTTAATTGTCGGCTAACTATTACTTGGATTGCACTACTTGTATGTATAATCTATATTTTCATTTATATTATCATTATTATTGTTATGAGCAGAGAGACAACATCTGCCGGAAGTAAATTCCTTGTATGTGTACAGGTACTTGGCGATTAAAGTCTGATTCTGAAGAGGAATAATATTGAGCCTAAATAATGGCATCATGGTCCATTCCAATCTTGCATGCACCTCTTCCAATGCAAAGTTCTGGACAACCCACATTACTGAACTGTAAAACAAAGACATGCTTGATTTTCCTACACATCATGCACCTGGCCCCTCAGTTTCATTCTGTTATCATCCATCTGAACTGAGCTGACAAACCAAAAATTGAAAAAGCAGCCTTCCTAAATGGAACTTATGCATTTTGCTTTAAGGAGCCCCCAACCTCTCCATCAACAAATACTGTAGGTCCTCAATACTAATCCAGTATTATCATAACTTTAAAAGATGATAATTGTGTACTCTGTAGATCTGGAAGCTATTTTCCCCAAACAATAAATAAGAATCCACTGAACTGAACAGCATAATGGCTTCAGTACATTTCACTTATGAACTAACCTTCAATTCCCTCTTACTCATTGCAACTATCCTTCTCCAATATTCATTTAACAAGATCATTTACATTAATTAGAAAGCAAAATGTTGGCAGTCTTAAATACAAAGAGCAAATTCTGGAAAACTGTTGAGCAATACCACATTAGAGGTAGATAGGGTGATGGAAAAAAGCATTTATTATGCTTATCTTCATAGTCTGAGACATTAAATATAAATGTTGGAACATTATGTTGCAGCTGTACAAAACATTAGTTGGGAAGTATTTCGAGCATTGTGTGTAGCTCAGGAACATGTATAGCCACACAACATGAAATATGTAATAACAATAGGATTGCAGAAGCATTCCTTCATCAGGATGGTGTCTGGAATACAGAGCATAGCTGTAACAGTTTGGATAAACTGGGTTTATTCTCCTCAGAACATAGAAGACTGACCTTGGAGATGTATAAAATTATAACGGGTATATGTAGGATTAATAGCCAATATCATTATCCCAGGCCAGGAATCTAGATCTGAAGGATACTGGTTTAAGATGAGAGGAGAGAAATCTAAAGAATATTTAAGGAGCAATTTGGTTTTATCCATATAAAGATGGTGAATATCTGGAATGAGCTGCCAAGAGAGGTATTACAAGCATATACGATACAACAGTTCAAAGGCATTTGAAGGTACCTGTATACTTATGGCATAAAGGGATATGGGACTTATGTGGGCAAATGGAACTAGCATTGACAGGCATTATGGTTAGCACGGGCAAGGTGTGCTGACAGCCTATTTCTATCCTGTACTTTTCTATATAAAGTGCAGTAGGGACATATGAATTACCGTATGGATTTCATTCAACTTGGCCTCCTTTTTCTCAATTGTTTTCTGGGCAGCTAACTTCTTACATTCATACATTCTGGTTCCTGCTGCTTCTTCTATCAGTGATAAGATCTGTGGTACAAAAATGTACAATTATGTACAGCAGTATTCTATAAACAGTGATAACAATTACAAAATTTATATTTACTTAGATTATAAATTCTGAAAATGGTACATCATTAATCATCTGAATATCTCCAAATGAGCACGGGCTATGCACAATGTAACTGATAGGCATGAACACGTGTTTCTACCAATATTCATAGCATCAAGATCCATACATAAACTAGAAAACTTACCTCCGGGGGTTTCATGTTCAAAACCTTAGTAATACGACCCTAAAAGTGAAACAAATTTAATTTTAAAGATTCAGCACAGTGTCTACGGTACATGTTAAACAACATGGGTCTAACTTTACAATGTTCAGACATGCATCAGCATATATCTAATTTTAATACAAGTTGACTTAACATAAACAACAGAAAATAAAATTTAAATAAAATCTTGCAAAATAATTAATTTTAAAATAAACAATATCCAAATGCATAAAGGAGAAATATTTCATTTATGTACTGTAATTTCCAATGCGTAAAAGCTGATACAACGCTTACAAATTAGAACCATTCCCAAGTAAAGAGGCCAGATGGCCTACTCCTGCTCCTATTTCTTATGCTCTTAAGTATGTAACTTTCCATGAAAGATTTCCCCTTACTACACACTCCATTTATTACCTTCTTCTCCAATTTCCTTAGTACTGTCTGATTAAAAGAAAGTTCTTGGCAAAGCAAGGACAGACTAAAAGTTCAAGCTTCAGAAAATGGTTCATGCTCCCAAGGAATATACAGCAGCCTTGAATAACTGATTATTTAATTTCCCTCCCAAGTTAAGGGCTCCATTCAATGAGGATAGATGATATCCTGGATTCCAGCCATTATTTCATCCACTCCATGTAAAAACTTGTGCTACTATTTCCCACATCCTGTAACAAATGGGGTACAGTGGTTCTGCAAATGCCACAAATAGAAAAACACAGCTTTTTACAGTAGCATTTTGTTCCAAGGGCAACAGTACTAATGTTCACCAGAATTTCAATTATAAATTTAACTCAAAGTTATACTTAAAAGTCATGGGAAAGTGTGTAGGAAATCTTTTCCTTAAATATAGCTGATCATGGTTGTGTGTGAAGGGGTGTGATAATGAGTAATATGCAATAAAGAGCTTTTGTAGTAATACCCACATGCTATGAATAAACTTAGACATAGAAATACTTCACATCATCTTTGGGTTTCAATATATAATGGTCACACATCATGTGTATTTTCTTGAGCTGCTAAATTAATTTTTAATCTAACCTTTGCTTACAGAGATAGTGTTACATCACTCAATGGAGTGTCCTCAAACTGAAAGAGGAAACCATTCACCCACCTGTATCATGGATACATCTGCTAGAAATATGCTTGGGTCATGTAGGTTATTCTCTAGGTTAAATCTTGTACCACTTGTTTTGAGTCTGACAACAATCCTTCTTAAAAGTGTAACTCAGGCAATGGTGATGTACTCTAGCCACTCCTACTGAAGTGCCCAACTCAAGAGTATGTACTGTCTTTTCAAATTTTCAAAGACTAAATATTTACAATTTCCCTAATATTACTGACTACTGACAGAGTAATGTTTTACGTCACAGAGCTTGCAACAGCTCTTTGATATGGCTATCCAATTAGCCTCAATACCTTGCACATTTGCCACTGCCTAATCTCTCTTATAAATGTCATCCCATGCTCTTTAAAGTAATGCTGTAGAATTTGTTTTCATCACCTTTGTGGCTGTACATTTCAGATTAACAGTAGCTCAATACATTAAAAAATGCTTCTTGTATCCTGCATTTGTATCCTGATTACTAAACCAACACCATTTATTCCAATTTATTCTCAGAGTCCCATCTAATTCTGATCAACTTGTCCAGTCCCTATGTAACCAGCTTCTCATCCCTATGCCCCAAAATGAACGTTTCCACATCTGGGTCCAGTTCTTCCATTCTTTTCATACTATTACAGTACTCCATACTCTCCAAATCCTCATGAAGCTGAGAATATTTGTGGAAATAGTCTAACAAAACAACAGTGAATGCCAACACATTCTGACAAGATTTTGTTTCACTCTTAACTAAATAAAAAAATATTTTTGGTTCAACACATTGCTAGGTGAAAAGCATATATAAAAAAGTATATATAAAAACATACAAACCTGCATTATGAGGAAGTGGGGATTGTTGACATTCAAACCAACTGAACAGAAAAGATCCTGCACTCTGGTGTTGTGTGCATTCACACCATTAATTAGGTACTTGTTTCTCCCACCAATTATCACCTGAAATAAATGTTTTAAATGTAGCATAAAATGAGCATAATAATTTCACAAGCAGCTTTAAAAAAGATGTAGTTTAATATGAAAATAGTCAGGATACAAATCTAGTCAATAATCCTAATAAGGCTGTCTCAGCAACCTCTGATTTACATAATCATTGTGCAATAGCAACAGAATGGCAAATTCGTCAATCAATCCAGCTATTTATATTAATGGATTAGAAAAATGTATCATCATTTCTTAACATATTTTTGTAATACTTCAAATCTTGATGTTGTTTTAAATTTGATTCCTCAAAATAAAACTTTGTAAAAGAAAGTGCATCTGCCATAATGTTTTAATCAAGACTTATGCATGTCAAAGGAAAAGCTAACTAATAATTACACGCATTGATATTCTGTTTCCCCCCCCCCCACCCATGGCCCAATTTAGTGCACAACATCATAGCTGTATGCAGGTAGAACCTAAAACGTCAACTAATTTTCCAATCTACAGCTCTGAGCTACAGCATCTTATTCAGCAACCATGTATAACTGTGTAATTCAACATTGGCCTCGTGGGTCACTGCAGGATACATCATTATCTTTTCCTCATTCATGCAAGGCAAATATTTTAAAACAGCTATTCTGCTCCTGTCCTGAAAATTTTCAAAAAAAAAAATTAGTACTAAACTACCCACCCAAACCTAATGCGATTGGATTTCATATAGTCAATCTTAAATCCAACATTTCTTTTATAACTGCAATATACAATACACATTTCAAGGCATACTAATGCAAAATGCAAATGAGCTTTGGATTATTGACTAAAACATTCATTTCTCAGTACCCTTAAAATCCTAATGAATTTAACTGTTAACCTCCCACACAAGTTATCCTAGTATACTCATCATTATTTATAAGTGAAGATTATAAAAATTATTTATAAATAATTTTGAGCATTCCACGAAACAGCTGCCACATTTTTCGATATTACAGTGACCAAACCAAGAAGTACTTAACGACCTGTAGAGACATTAGAAGCATTCCGAAGTTTAAAGTAAATATACAACTCTGAGCAAACACGAGGAAATCTGCAGATGCTGGAAATTCAAACAACACACACAAAATGCGGGTGGAACACAGCAGGTCAGGCAGCATCTATAGGGAGAAGCACTGTCGACGTTTTGGGCCTGTTGTCTGTCATCTCTCGAAGGGCCTTGGCCCGAAATGTCGACAGTGCTTCTCCCTATAAATGCTGCCTGGCCTGCTGTGTTCCACCAACATTTTGTGTGTGTTGATGTTACTCAGATTCATTTTCTTGCAGGCATACTTAGTAAATCCATAATAGAATAATAACCATAATAGAATCAATGAAAGAAAGCATAAACATGGGCAATCAACCAGTGTGCAAATGACAACAAACTGTGCAAATACAAGAAAGAATGACAGAAAGAAATAATAATTAGAAATAAATAAGCTTGGCATTTTCGGGTTTCCATACTAGCCTGTGATGCAGCCAATCAACATACTCTCCACTATACATCTATAGAAATTTGTCGAAGTTTTAGATGCCAAGTCAAATCTTTGCAAGCTCCTAAGTACAGGTGCTTCCACGCTTTCTTCAAAACTGCACTTATGTGCCAGGTTCAGGACAGGCCCTCCAAGATAATAACAACAAAGAATTTAAAGTTGCCTACCCTCTCCACCTCTGATCCTCCAATGAAAATTGGCTCATGGACCTCTGGTTTCCTCCTCAAGTCTATAATCAGCTGACATTGAGTAAGAGATTGTTTTATGGCACCATTCAACCAGATTTTCAAACTTCCTCCTTAATGCTGATTCGTCACCACCTTTGATTTGGCTTACAACAGTGGTGTCATCAACAAACTTGATAATGGCATTGCAGCTGCACTTAGGCACACAGTCGCAGGTGTAAAGCAAGTACAGTAAGAGGCTAAGCACAAAGCCTTGTGGTGCACCCATACTGATGGAGATTGTGGAGGAACACACTCAAAATGCTGAAGAGTTTCAGCTCGAAACATCGACTGTACTCTTTTCCATAGATTACACCTGACCTGCTGAGTTCCTCCAGCTTTTCTGTGTGTTGCTCAGATTCCCAGCGTCTGCAGATTTTCTCTGGTTTAAGATTGTGGAGCAGATGTTGTTGCCAATCTGAACTGAATGGGGTCTGCAAGTGTGGAAATCAAGGATTCAATTGAAGCTTATTGATTAGTTTTGACGGAACAATGGTATTAAATACTGAACTGTAATTGATAAAGAACATCCTAATGTATCCACCTTTGCTGTCCAGACATTCTAGGACTGAGTGAAGAGACAATGAGATGGCATCTGCTGTGCATCTGTTGTGCCAGTAGAGAAATTGGAGCGGATCCAAGTCGCTTCTCAGGCAGGAGTTGATATGTTTCATCACCAACCTCTCAAAACATTTAATCACTGTGGATGTAAGAGCTACAGGACAATAGTCATTGAGGCAGGTTACCACGTTCTTCTTGGGCAATGGTATAATTGAAACCTGCTTGAAGCAGATGGGTACCTAACACTGCTGAAGCAAGAGGTTAAAGACCTCAGTGAACACTCTAGCCAGTTGATTAGTACTTGGCCAGGTACTCTGTCAGGCAAGATGCTTCTTATGGGCTCACACATTGGCCTCAGAGATTAAAGTCACAGGATCATCAGGGACTTTGTCAGCTTGTGATGGTTCCTCCATGTTTTGACAGTCAAAACGAGTATAGAAGTGAAGCCCTGTTGTCATCGATGTCATTTGATTTAACTTTATAAGAGGGGATAGTACTCAAGCCCTGTTGAGCAGCCTTTGTTGATTCAAGTTTAGTCCGGAATTACCACTTCACCCATGAGATGGATTTCTGGATATTGTACCTGGACCCTTGCAATTTTCTTGGTCACCACACTTGAATGCCTCTGATCTAGCCCTCAGCAGATTGCAGATCTCATGGTTCATCTAGGGTTTTTGGTTGGGAAAGACTGAATGATTTTGTGGGATACCATCGTCTACAACTCTTTTAATAAAGTCCATGTCAACCATGGTATATTCATTCAGATCCACAGATGAGTCCTTGAACAGAGCCCAGTTCACCAACTCAATCAATCCCATAGCCACTCCTCTGTCTCACACAACCAGCCCTTTGTTGGCCTAATCTCTGGAGCTTTGCTCTTTAGCTTCTACTTTTATGCAGGTAGAGGACAGCCAAGTGATCCGATCTCCTGAAATGCAGACTGGGCATGGAGCAGTAGGCACTCCTTATCTCGGTGTACAGTGGTCTAGTGTATCACAACCTCTGAAGCTACAGGTTATACGCTGATAGTAATTAGGCAGGGTTTTCTTCAGACAAGCCTGGTTGAAGTCCCTGATTATGATTTGAAATGCATCAGAATAAACTGTTTCTTATTCGGAGACGGAATCAAGCAGTATCTCAAGCACTTGCTTATAGTCAGCCACCGATGGTATGTAAACTCTCGTCAGGAATATGAAGAACTCCCTAGGTAAATATAACGGATGTATTTGACCATTAGGTGTTCAAGGTCAGGGAAAAACAAGTTCAACAAAATCACCAAATCAAAGCACCACCGGGAGTTTATCATGAAACATACACCTCCATCTTTTGCCTGTTCTGAATTAGTAGTTTGATCCAGTCTGTGAATCAAGAAGCCTTTGGGTCTGATCGCCATATCTGGCGTATTAAGAGTAAGACACATCTTGTTCAACCATAGAACATAACAATTTCTCATTTCCCTCCAATTCAGCAATTTTGGCCTCAGGTTCTCAATTTTGTTATCTGGAGTCTGCACATTTGCTAACAAAATTCGGGTACAGGGAGCCTCATCCCTCTGCATTTCAACCTGGTTTGGATTCCACTCCTGCTGCCTCATTTCCAGCTATGTCAATGAACCTTCATCTGTTTAAAGTGCCATACCTGCTTAGTCCACCAAGTCCTTCAGAAGATCATGAAATCCATAGGTCAATAGTTGATTTAAAAGTATATTGCTTAAAGGAATTTATATGCTGCAGATTGCAATGAGAGTAATTAAAAAGAGGTGCATTTAGAATTATTGCACATACCCTGCAGAACACCACCATAGTTCATAAGCATCATCTTGCTGCAATTAACAAATGTTAAACACATGTTCTTCCATTCCTGAGACAAATTGTTCATTTTTAGGGAAAAATTAGTTTTCCTTTGCTTTGTACAAAGCTGAAGCAAACAAGCATGAGTGGACTTGAGAGAGAGAAAGGAGAGAAAAAAATCTTTTAAAAAAACAAAGAACTTAATTCTCCATGTCTACAATGCAAAATGAGATTAGTTTGCTTTGTTTTGCAAACCTAGTACATATTTGGTTGCCCTTCAAACATGAAGAGAGTACATTTTAGACAACCTCCTCCAGTCATTAATGTCCTTCCAGTCATAGCTAAAAGCTATACATCCACTATAATTATCTGCATAAAGTAAACAAAAATTCAGATAAAGGTCCATTAAGCAGTTTAGCGAAGGTTTACAATGATATTTTTGAACTCCAATCAATTGTCAAATTGTGCTGGATCAAGTTAAGATCCATCAACCACCCACACTAACTGCACAACCACAACTGGTTAGATATTAAGATACATATTGCAACTTGGACAAAATTAATTATTTTTTCCTGGGCTATTCCCGACCAAGAACTCAAAAAGTGGGCATAGAAAAAAAAAGAGGACAAAGGAATTATTTCATTAAAATCTAACAATTCACTGTATTAACTTTAACCTTGCTTATTTCTTTTAAAATATTCAAGCTCTTTGAATCATGAAATAAAATCATTATCTTTCAAAAAAATAGATTAAGAAGTACCTGTCTTGAAACTGTAATTTCATCATGAGTCTCAAAGCCCAAAGGACTTTGTTTTTTGTCACTGTTGTCAAAGGTAATTGAAACAGTGGCTTTCGTAATCCCTGCTTGTCCATTTTTATAAACCAAATCCTGAAGGTTTGATGCTCGTACCTAATAGCAGAAAACAAAGATATCCCATGAAAATGTCAACATTCAAACCATTTCAAAAGTAAAAACATTTTATTTAGGTTGCATGTTGTTCTAATTAAACAAGTGTCCAATGCAAAAAGTTATCTTCCCTCAAAGGCCTATTAGATTACATTTTGAAGACCTTATCAATTCCATTTCCACTTTCCTAAACATGCAGCAAGTTCCATTGAGTAACGTTTTCATGTACAGTGTTTTTTTTTTCCTTGCATCCCCCAATATCTTTTGGCTATTCCTTCAAGTCCAAATCTGTTGTTCCTTGAAAAACCTGCTGATGGGAACAGCTTCCTTCCATTAACTTTACCTAAACTCCTCAAGATCTTGTACCTTTCAAATTTCCTCTCAACATTCTTTGCTTCAACAACCATTCCCAGCTTCTACATTCCAATGTTGTACAGTAGCTGGAAGCTCTTTTCTCTGGAACTGCTCTAACTGATCTTTTGTACACTTTTACTAGGGAGGTCTTCAGGACCTTCACACCCTTTCCAAACTGTAGTGAACAGAACTGAATCAAATACTCCAGTTACAGCCTAATGTGTGCTTTACACACATTCAACTCTGAAATTTAAATTTGAGGCTTTAATTGTAAAGTTGATAAAGATTAGCTGGTATATGAATGTTTTAAATTATAAACTACAAGCCCAATCACTAGTAAAAATACAATCTAAAGATATGTCACTAAAAATAACAGTGAGGTTTGGAGACAGGCATGCATCGACCAATATCCACATTGTTTAAGCTAACAGTGACTTTCATGAAGGGCTATCAAACTGAAACATTACACTTATTTCACTTTCCCTGATGCTACAGCTTCCAAATCACATTTCATATATTTTGAAATAAGTGCTGTTACTTTGCCATTCTTAGTAAAATTGAAGGATTCATATGTAACGATACAAAATTGTTGTGAACGTATTCCAATTTGTAAACTCTTCAGTCCTATTCAGTCCCCCTTCCACAACTCCTTTGCTAGACTGTCAATTTCTAGTGTTATAGAGAAACTTTCTACTGTTAAACCAAAATCAACAGCTTCATTGCCTCTGCCACCAGTTTCCACAAAGTCTCTATACTCATCTCAAGAGGTAACTCAAAACCAGTTTGCACTAAAAGCCCAAAACTACCTTGACAGCATTTCTTTCTACCCTGCTTCCTACAAGAACTTCAATCCATTCCCCAGTTGCCATGTTGTATCTGACAACACCACCTTTCATGGAACAGGTTGAGTACTTCATCTGAAATGCAAAAATATGAAAACCTCCGAAATTTTGAGCACTAACATAATGTCACAAATGGAATATTCCATAAGGTGTTGGGAAGGTTTCTGGGTGATGAGCATGTGTCTGCGTACCACAGACAGTTCTGAGAAGTGACCTCACATGAATAATGCACATAAGTTAACAAAAAACAGAAAAACACTGCATAAAGTGAACATTGAAGATCTCAATTGTGTATTGAAATAATGGATTCAGCCAAGTCAGAGCAAACATATGCCACTACTGGTATGCTGATCATAAAACAAACAAAGATCTATCATGGTGAACTAAAAATTTAAGGTAATTATGAGTATTCAGCAGACTGGTTGCAAAAATTTAAGAAAAGGTGCAGCCTTCAATTTTTAAAGATTTTAAAACTTTGAAATCTTTGAAGTATCTGCTGATCATGAAGCAGCAGAGAAATTCATTGATGAGTTTATGAAGATTATTGCTGATGAAAATCTTAACAGCAGGACAAGTCTACAATGCCGATTGTTTTTGTATCTTACATAAAACCTAACAAAGAGTAAACTACAAATATAGTGTATTTTAATCAAAACACTGCATGGTAAGTGGAGATTGAAAGCTTGCCACTGTTTGTTGTTGTTCAACAGCTGATTCAGGTATTCTCCCAATGCTGCTATTCTTCTTGTTACCCTACACACACTGTACTGTCATTATATTAACAGCATGTAATAATTTTTACTGTTAAGTATGCAAGTGTGATGATCAAATGTAAGAAGGTTGCTTACCAGTATCGCATAAATTTAGTCAGAAATGACGGCAATCCCAAGCTATTTCATTATATATTCCAAAATCCAAAAAATCTGAAATCTGAAACACTCATGGCCCCAAGCATTTCAGATAATAGACAATTACCTATAGTAATTGTAATATCTTTCTTTCGTTTCAACCATACTTTATCCTCTACCAGAATTTACAGGGCTTTCAACAGTGTCTGGTCCACATCAAGTCTGAACTTTACTCCTTCCACTCATACGAAAAGTGATGGGACAAGACAGCATCCCATTTGTAGTCTACAGAGCATTAATTCTGGTGGTGGGATTCCATAGTCCGATTTCTTGGGTCTGGTACACATGGTCCCATGTTGTAAGTTCAATAAAAGGATTTCATTTTTTGGTACATTTGATGCTGTTCCTCACATGCTCTCAGTCTCTGAAACTTTGCTCCTCCTACCAAGTGTGGTTCAAGTTGGATAAATACGAATTTATTTGTTTAGGGAGGAAAATGGAAGGTAACAAAGACTGTCTTTGCTTGACCTGATGCTATAAGCATTCAGTCTCTATACAAATCCCTCCTTCCTACATACCATTTTATTACCACTTCTACTATGTCTGTCCTACCAGCGGATCATAGTCAGGTATGATGGCAAGGGAAGAATAGGCTAATGAACATCAAAGAAAAAAGCTGAATATCTGGAACAGGAACAATCTCAGAAGTTCAGGCAGTAGTTACATTCTTCAATTCTGACGAAGGGTCATAAATCCAAAACATTATTTTTCTTTCCATGGATGTTGCCTGACCCGCTGAGTTTTTCCAGCATTTTCTGTTATTTAGATAGCAGTCTACAGATATTGCAAGGGTGATTTCCTGCTGATGCAAATTTAGTGAGGATATTACTGCAGCCTATCCAGGTGCATTAAGATAGTGATTGACATTATAGCTCATTTCCAAAGAACCAGAATCACTCGTAGAGCACACAGGGACAGCATAATATCCTCCACAAGCATTGGCTGAATTAAGCAGGTTTTTACAATAATTGAGCATAATCATCATTACCCATGACAGATTTTTAAAACAAAATGGATTTAAATTCCGCAGCTGTCTAGGTTGGAACTGAACTTGGGTCTCTGAATTGGTACACTAGATTTCTGGATTACTAGTCTGGGAACAAGCAGTGTCACCACAGCACTTTACAGTCCCCTGTTCTGTTTCTATCATTCCCATTTTCATCACATCTTCCCAAGCAACCAAAGAAGCTGCAATATCTGCCCTTTCACTTGCTCTCGTCCCAAAGTCTGGCAACCCAAATATTGATTTCCTCGTTTTTCTTCTAATTTAATGTACTACTGGGTGCTCACAGTGTGGTTTCCTTCACAATAAGGACATAAAACAGATCACTTTACGGAACATTTTTGTTCAATTTCAAAAGAGCAACCCTGCCCTTCATGTCATCTGGTCATTTTAATGCTCCATCTCACTCCCACACTAACCTCCTACTCTGTCCCAAGTGTCCCAGCACTCAGGACTAATCAACTTCAGGTAACCCTTGCACCTTACATTTCCAATATCCATTTCTTTTTCTAGTACTTTTTCTTCCATCACTTCATTTGTTACCCCCGTTCATAGCTCTTGCAAATTCACCTTTAATGGCATCATTCAGCTGGTGACCTGACCACATTACTCGATTGCATTTCCTCCCACTACAAACCTGCACTTTTGTTCTTCCAGCCCTTCTTTCTCTATAATTTAAAACTAGTTTTGTACCTATCTTTCTCACCGAGGAAGGTCATCAACCAGAAACCTTTATTCTGCTTCTCTCTCTACCAAAATTGCCTGAGCCACTCCAGGGTATTTCCCTTCCTCAAGGACGGTCACCATATTTGAAGATTCACCACAGAAAGCATCCTATCTGGATGCATCACAACTTGGCAGAGCAATTACTCTGTTCATGACTGCAAGAAACGGCAGTGATTTATGCCCACAACCCAGCATATCACTAAAACTAGGTCCCGCACCCTCCAGCGGCTATTTATTCCCCTCGCTGCCTCTGTAAAGCAGCCAGCATAATCAAAGATCTCACCCACCCCAGACAACTCCTTCCTCTCGTCTCCAATCAGACAGAAACCTGAAAGTATGTATCATCAGGCTCAAGGACAGCTTCTATCCCACTGTCATAGGGCTATTGAATGATTCCCTGGTACAATAAGATGGAATCGGGTCCTTACAATCGGCCTCAATGTGATCTTGCGCCTTACTGTCTACCTGCACTGCACTGATAAAATTTACTCCACCATTGTTTTCCCTCATTGCACTGTGTAATGAATTGTTCTGTATGGTTGGTTTGCAAGATAAGTTTAACACTGTACCTCAGTACATGTGACAATAGTAAATCAAAGGAACCCATTAGGCCAGGCAGCATCTAAGGAAAAGAGTACACAGTGCAGGCCGAGACCTTTCAACAGGATTGATTTACTGATAAATTAATTTACCAGTTCGTTTTTGTTAAATATGTACACTTAGATTTTCACAATAAAATGCCTGATGTTCACATAGCATTTTACAAATTGCAGGCCTTGATTAGTTAACCATTTTGAATGATAAATTTTCCTTAGAAAAGGGTTGCAACATTTTTAAGAACACCATAGAAATCCATGGTTTATTTTCGATGTGCTGAGGGAACCTATCATCTACCTGACCATGTAACAACAAACCTTTTATTTGTGGGACGTCTTTCAGAACCTCAAGCTGATCCAAGATCTCTGGTTCCAGTGAAATGCAAATAACCCAAATTTTGCACAACACGTCCTACAGAAAGTATTCCGTGGATGACCAGATCACATTGCGTTGATAACATATTTTAAGTGGTTTGATGGGCAGCTCTACTACGAAGGGTTGCGTGGGTTCTTCCGCAGTTATGAACCATTCTGGATGCGCGTTTAAATAAAACATGAAAGGTGTTGTGCCATGGGTATGTTGAAGCCGGCGTTGAGGGGAAAGATCAGGGAAGAGGTACGGTCCGACACTGACCTGTGACAGGTTGCTGATGCCCAGCAGGAAGCAGATGGAGTCCAAGATGTTGGATTTGCCGCTGCCGTTCAGACCGGTAATCGCATTAAAGAGGGGGTCAAAGCCATTGATCTCCGTCCTCTGCGCGTACGACTTGAAGCCGTCAATGATGATCGACTTGATGTACATCCTCCCTCGTGGCTGTGTGTTACCGATCGAAGTGTTATTTCGCGATTTATTTCCGATTTGTCGGTCTCAGCCGAGCCTGCAGCGCCTCTCGAGCGCCTTCCGCTCACTTTGAATTTTGGCGCCAATTGCTGACCGTTAATGTGTTATTATCCCTGACCTTATGCTCTTTCTCTATAACCATGTAGTTGCTTCCAATGCAATATGCCCGAATTATTGTATTTGGAGTCGGTTTGGGTAGTTGTTAAATCTTGACTGCGCCGTACAAAAATTTAACTTCAAATACAGGCATATTCTACAGTAACAAAAAGGGTCCTCGTATATCAGATGCTGTGACGTCACGAGGGCGCGGGTTACTATGTATTCTTAAAGGAACATGCTTAATTAAATAACCATTTAAAATGTAAATATATAAAAGCTATATTCACTGGGTTGTAGGACATAGAATCAGGTTCTTAGACCCAACGTGGCCGTGGCCATGGCCAGGTACTTTTGTTCATCTACCTTAATCCTATTGTTCATAATCCTTCAATGTTTTACTTATTTAAGTGCCAGTGTAATTGTCTCTTAGACAGTGATTGTATCTAACGACAATCGAGATCTGGTTATCCAAATTTGTGTTAAAATTGCCTCAAATCCCCTTAAAAACATTCTTCTCATCTAACTTTGTCCTCTGGATTTTGATACCTCTATCAAGGAAAATGAATTCCGATTGTCTACATTTATAATTTTATGTACTTCTATTAGGTCACTCTTCAGCTTTCTTCACTCCAGGGAAATAACAACCGATGCAGTCTTTCCTCGGCACTGTCTCTAGAGCATACAGTACCCCGTGCTGACCAGTATTCTGTAAAGTTGTAACATAGTATCCCACCTTTTATTTTCTGCACCTTTTATCTTACATGTAAGTAAGCATGCCATATGTCGTCTTCACCATATCTACCAGTTATTGAAGTTAGCCTTCCTGTAATTCAGAACCTTAATTTTTACACCATCCTTTTCCTTTTTTACAACTACCTTGAAATTTACAGATGTTTTGTCACTATCTCCAAAATAATCACCAGCTAACATGAAACTTCATCTGTTTACCCAGCTTCATTCCTTCATTAGCGTTTTCCCATCGTTAGTTGGACTCTAACATATAGAATTTCTCTAGGAGACTTTAAAATCTCCACTTCTTCCAATCCAATGGCTATTATACCTGACTGTGATTAGTCTACATATCTGCTCTCATTTCCTGCTGACTGTTAGGAGGACGACTGTATAATCCCAACAAAGTCATCACATCTTTTTTGTTTCTAATCTCTATCCATAAGGCCTCATTTGAAGAGTCTCCTTAGATATCCTCCCTCACATTCTTGTTGTAAAGTTTAATGGCTGCTGGCAGACCGACATATGGTACACTTCAAACAAGAGACAATCTGCAGATGCTGGAAATCCAAGCAACACTCACAAAATGCTGGAGGAACTCAGCAAGCCAGGCAGCATCTATGGAAAAAAGTACAGTTGACATTTCAGGCAGAAACCATTTGGCAGGATTGGAGAAAAAGGCTAGGGAGTAGATTTAAAATGTGGGGAGGGGAGAGAGAAATACTAGGTGATGGGTGAAACCTGGAGGGGGAAGAATGAAGTAAAGAGGTGGGAAGTTGATTGGTGAAGGAGACAGAAGGTCGTGGAAGAAAGAAAAGCGGGGAGGAACACTAGAGGGAGGTGATGGGCAGGCAAGAAGATAAGGTGAGAGAGGAAAAATGAGATGAAAAATGGTGAAAGAAGTCTGAGAAACTGATGTTCATGCATCAAGTTGGAGGCTGAATATAAGGTGTTGTTCTTCCAACCTAAGTGTGGCCTCATCATGACAGTGGAGGAGTCCATGGATAGACATACCAGAATGGGAATGGGAAGTGGAATTAAAATGAGTGGCCAATGGGAGGTCCTGCTTTTTCTGGCAGAATGAGCATAGGGGTGCTTGACAAAGTAGTCTCCCAATCTACTTGGGTCTCACCGATATGTAGGAGGCCACAGCACGAGCACCAGATACAACAATTGACCCCAGCAGACCTCACAAGTGAAATACCACCTCAACTGCAGAGACTGTTTAAGGCTCTGGATGGTAGTGATGGAGGAGGTGTAGGGGCAGGTGTAGCACTTGTTCCGCTTACAAGGATAAGACGAGTGATAGGGGAGTCACGTAGAAAGTGGGGGAAGAGGAAGGAAAGATGTGTTTTGTGGTGGGATACCACTGGAGGTGGTGGAAGTTTCAGAGAATTATATGCTGAACGCAGAGGCTGGTGGGGTGGTAGGAGAGGAACCCTATCACTGGTAGGGTGCTGGGAAGATGGGTTAAGAGCAGACATCTGTGAAATGGAAGAGATGCAGTTGAGGTCAACTTTGATAGTGGAGGAAGGGAAGTCCCTTTCTTTGAAAAAGGAGACATTGGCTTCGTTCTAGAATGAACAGCCTCATCCTGAGAGCAGATACTGTGGAGATGGAGGAATTGAGAGATGGGCATGGCATTTTCACAAGTAACCAGAGTGGAACAAGGTATAGTCCAGGTAGCTGTGAGAGTCCATGGGTTTATAATAGACATCAATGGATAAGCTGTCTCCGGAGATAGATCAAGAAAGGGGAGGGAGGTGTCGAAAATAGACCAGATAAATTTGAGAGCAGAATTCAGCTTGCTGCTTCCTGCACCCATGCTGAACTCGTTGACTTCATCCACTTTGCCTCCAATTTCCACCCTGCCCTCAAATTTACCTGGTCCATTTCCGAAACCTCTCTTGTGTGTGTTGATGATGTGCTTTACCACCATCTGCTGAGTTGGAATGTGGAGCAAAGAGACCCACTATATGCCCACCAAAGTACACACACCCCTAAAAAAACTCGAATGATATCAAAAAGTCTAAAGCTTTACAGAAAGTCAAATGCACACTTATTACAACGGCAGTGATACCCTAACAGATCTTCCATGCTAAACTGTGTCTGTCTCAAGATCCCAATTTACAAATCAGATGTTTCCCTTGCACTTCCATAGGAACTGCAATCAAACAATATATTCTGCACCATTTCTTGACAAGTGAAACATCCTCTCAATATCCACTCTATCTAGGCCTTTTAACACTCGATAGGTTTCAATGAGATTCCTTTGCCGCCCCCCCCCCCCCACTATTCTTCTAAATTGCAGTGGGTATATGCCCACAGCCTTCAATCACTGCTCATATGATAACCATTTCAGTCCCAAAATCATTCACGTGAACCTCCTCTGAATCCTCTCCAATGTCAGCACATCCTTTCTTAAATAAGGGGCCCAAAACTGTTCACAATACTCCAAGTGAGGCCTCACCAGTGTCTTATACAGCCTCAGTATTATATCCTCACTCTTATATTCTAGTCCTCTTGAAATGAATGCTAATTCACCTTCCTCATCATCGAGTCAACTTGCAAATTAACCTTTAGGGAATCCTGCACCTCAGATTAGAAAATAGTTTAGAAAATAATCTAACTTCTATTCCTTCAACCAAAGTGCATGGCCATACACTTCTCAAGTCAAGTTAAGTCAAGTCAAGTCAACTTTTATTGTCATTTCGACCATAATTGCTGGTACAGTGCATAGTAAAAATGAGACAACGTTTTTCAGGACCATGGTTCACATGACACAGTACAAAAACTAGACTGAACTACATAATAAAAAAACACAGAGAAAGCTACACTACACTACAGACCTACACTGGACTGCATAAAGTACTGGCATTACGATAAATAATAAACAGGACAGTAGGGCAAGGTGTCAGTCCAGGCTTCAGGAAGAAATGTTCTCTACATTGTATTCAATCTGTCGCCTCTTTACCCATTCTCCTAATTTGCCTAGGACATTCTGCATCCTCTTTGCTTCCTCAACACTACCTGCCCCTTCACCTATCCCTTGGAACCTGTCTAGCAACAATGATACCCTCTTTACTGGGAAGGTTACAAAAGAAGTGTGTAAGGCTTAAAGATTAACCAACATTTCCATTGTAGCTAGTGATCCAACTGCTGGTGCTCCACCCCGGGAGACACCTTCCGAAGCTCCACCCAAGGGATTACAGCTTACATCGAATAGTCTCCCTGTACAGTGCAAGCATCCGAGAATTACAGGACACTGGGAACAATGAAAACCATCTGAACTGAGAGTTTACAGGATGGACGTGACATGGGCTCTACAGCGGCCCTAAGCAACCTAGGTGAGAATGACAGAGATGAAACAAAAAGATTGACAGCTACGTCAGATGAAACTATTGCTAATTAATGTATTGGCAAGCTTGTGGCAGACCAATCAACTATTGCTCAACAGCTCAACAATCTGCTGAAGGATGCGAAATGCTCAGGCAACCCTGTGACAATTAATGAAGAACAACTGAAAGTGTTTTAAACTTTGAAAGGTGACATTGTGTACTGCACCTGCATTAGGAATCCCTAATACAGCTGGCCAATTTGCCCAGTATATCAATGAGAAACACATGACAGCAATATTAATTCAGGAACCTAGAGACCGTCCGCATCCTGTTGGTTATTACTCTGCCAAAGATTTGATTGTGTCCACTGATGGCTCCTCAACGATAGAGAGAAGGATTCAAATTTGTATCTGGAACCAAGGGTGTTGATTAGGTAACATGTCACCACAATCCGAAGGGCAAGGGTCCATATCTGTGGAGCAGTAAGGGTACACGTATGGAACTGTCCTCCCCATCTTCTGAACACTTATAGGGTATGTGGTTACTGCACCTATCCCTGGCTGCCGGGCACGTCCCTCATATATGAGGGGAGGCAGAGAGAGCCTTGGCCCTGGGGAGACTGCTGTTATCTTGTCTATGCAATGCTCCACATGTGACATCGGCGTCAATACCTTACCACCCTCCAGTCTGGTGGCACCAGAGGTCCATAACTAAGGCCGAGAGATTCTCAATGATGACCTTTCTGGGACACGGAACTGTGAGATTGTCCCAGGAACTGATTTATATGGCATCGGTTTCAGAGAATATACAAATGAAACTGCATGTGCCTTTAATCAAACCCAAGAAGCATTAACCAAGTTCTCTGCTGACTGATGGCTGTTCATACAGTAGCATTACAGAACAGAATGGCTTTGGGTTTTATTCTGTCAGAAAAGGGAGGCACTTCTGTTGCTGTACTTACATACCTGACAAAGCAGAAAATATAACTAAATTGGCAAATCACATTGGAGAAGCTACCAAGGAGATTAAGAAAGTAGGGGACCAGTATCACAAATATTATACTCTGGGAGGATGGTGGGCAATTATTCTGCATTATGGTGTAACAATCTGTATTATAATAATGATTGTTAATCTTTTAAGATTTTTTTGTGTAATAACAGGACAAAGGAGAGGATATTAAGGAAAGGAGTGGGTACCCGTTGAAATAGATAAAAAGGGAATTTTGGTAGGACTTTGAAACTGCATCGTTGCTTTATATACATATAGATGCATATTTCAATCACAGTATTTGGTGCTATGTGGTGTTTTCATGAAATGACAAAAAGGAGGGAATGTGGAAATGTACTTTACCTGCAGTAACAAAGTGGCATTTTTTTTGTCTGTAACAAAATGCAACCTGTATTGTACCAGAATGCTTTGCTAATAATTTTTGTGCAACATTATACCACTGGAACCGGAGTCCTTGACAAACTGCAGACCCAGCAGATTCAATTACTGGAAGAATGCCAAGTATACTGATTAAGCAGACATACAGAAAGTCCTTGAACTGAAGCTGCACTTGGGTTTAAAGGAGTGACTATGCTGTCTGTTCTATCAAAGTTATCTCCAGCACTTGTGCAGTGCTAGTCTTCCCTTGCAGCAAGTAAAATAAATATACTAATGACTGATTCATTCTGAGTTAATTTGTTCTTTATTATAAGACGTAGTGAACAGGTACTCAATGTTCCCTACTAAACATATCTCAATCTAAATAGATGCACTCATCGACCCAAGAGAAGATTCTACTGTCACGACTTTTTAATATTGGAAGGATTGTAAGGAGTCAAGAGACAAGCAAATCGACAAACTCCAAACCATTCTAGTTCTCAGGATACTTCCAGTATTGGTCCAGTTAGGTTTCAGTACATGATTTGTACCCTTCAACCATATCAATTGTGGAGAATTTGGCAAAGCTAATACAGTTGATCATGAATTGAAGTGGTTAAGAATTCCCCTTGTTGAAAATACTCATTGCTTTATATTGTGCACAATGGGTATTACTTGCTGTGCGTGAATATTGTTTAGGTCTTGCACAACACGGGTAACAATTGCTGTATTTTGGCAAAATGAACACCATGAAATTAGCAGTAAACATAAACACGGCTGGTCTTACATCAATAAAGGTCATTGAAAAACAGCTGAGAAAACAGGGTTTCGGTATTACATGAAGGAAACACTGTGATGTTCTGAAGATGAAATAATTGAAATTGTGCCCCAATGCTGTTACAACTTAGAACAGTACTGCACAGGAACCAGCCCTTCGGCCCACAATGTTGTGCCAAATTAATTAAACTAGTGATGAAATAACTAGCAAGACTTATCTCTTGTGCCTGCTTAATAGCCATACCCCCACATTGTATGCACATTAATGTGCCTAGCTGCAAGCTTTGCAATTCTATTTGCCCCCACAACTACTTCTGGCAGTGCCATTCAGACACCCAACACTCTCTGTGTAAATAAACTTGCCCTGCACATCTAATTTGAACTTATTCCCTCTCACCTTAAATATATGAGACATTTTGAAACTGGAAAGATACCGGCTGCCTACTCTATGCCTATACAGCTTCCCCTCAGCCTCCACTACTCCACAGAAAAATAACCCAAATTCGTCCAACTTCTCCTCTGATCCAGGCAGATTCCTGGCCAAAACTCTTTTCCACTAAAATGCAGTATTCTAGATGCAGCCTAACCAGAACTTTACAAAGCTGCAACTTAACTTCTTGATTCTTGAACTCAGTGCCATGACAAATAAAGGCAAGCATGCCTTACGCCTTTGTACCATCCTATCAGCATATGTAGCTGTTTTCAATGAGCTCTGGACTTGGATCCTAACGTCCCTCTGCACACCAACACTACAAATGATCCCACTATTAACTGTGTACTGTCCTTCGACATTTGATCTCCCAAAGTGTACCAACTCAAGCTTCAGAGAAGGGATTATGGAGGGTCTTTGACCTGAAATGTATATCTTCCCAAAGACTCTACGCAACCCACTCATCATTGCCAGCATTTTTTCTTTCGTTGCAGAGTTACAGCACTGTAGCTTTTTTTTTTAGTTTCAGGTTTTTTTAGTTTCACCTCCGTTTCAGGTGTCAACTAAATGAGTACACTCTCTCACCACAGCACTGAGAGTATATACATTTAGTGGCCACTTTATTAGGTACACCAGCTCATTATTGCAAATATCTAATCAGCCAATCATGCAGCAGCAACTCAATACATAAAAGCATGCAGAGATGGTCAGAAAGTTTGGTTGATGTTCAAGTCAAACATCAGAATGAGGGAAGCAAAATAATCTAAGAGATTTTGACCACTGATTGATACTTGGTGCCAGGCGGAATGGTTAGTGTATCTTAGAAGCTACTGATTTCCTCTGATTTCATGCTCAACAGTCTCTAGTTTAAAGAGAACAGTACAAAAAAAAAATCTAGGGATCGACAGTTTTGTAGGTGAAAACGTTTTGTCAGTGAGAAGTCAGAGGAGAATGGCCAGACTAGTTCAAACTGACAGGAAGGTGACAGTAACAAAAATAACCTCGCGTTACAACAGTGGAGTGCAGAACATCTCTGAATGCACAGCACTCAAAGTGTTATGGGCTACAACAGCAGAAGACCGCAAACATACAGAAATACACTCAGAGGCCATTTTATCAGGTACCTCCTGGCCATTAAGTGTAATTTTGTGCTTACACTTACATCATGGGCACTAATCTCCATAGTATCCAAGACATCTTCAATCAAAATTAGCATCAGGTTTATTATCACCAGCATGTGATGTATAATTTGTTGACTTAGTAACAGCAGTTCAATGCAATACATAATATAGAAGTGTTATGAAGGTACCACAGCTCTGAGGGACCGAAGGAGCGGGAGCTGCCCCCTCCTTCCGGAGAATCGCAAGATCGCTATTAATTCGGGATTCGGAAGTGAGACAATGCAACGGTTTTGACCATTTGTTCTTAGAGGCACCTGTGTCACATGCAAGTCCCGGCTACGTGACAACTACCATGAACCTGAACACCCTCGGGCCATGTGGGGGTGGAGATTGCATCCCCCTACTTTGATGGACAGCTACAACTCTGCAAGTAAAGATAAAAGCGGACTGCAGGAGGCAGTACCGTAGCGATACACCAGAGGAACTTGCTCGCTCAACGCTCCTGGGAGTGCTGGAAGCCACTCAACGCCACGTGCACTCCTAACTCCTTTGCCTGGGGAGCGGGTGGCTGATACTACCGAGAAGGACTTCGAACTAACAACGGGGAAACCAACGCTCCCCTGATTTTAACGGAGTGGTCAAAAAGATACGGGCAAGTCTTCTTCCCTCTAAGACACGTGAAACCCAACAATTCCTCGAAAGACTTCTGAATGACTCTTTAGATTTCCAATGGACAAAAATATTATCCCCTAGACAACAGCCGAGATTAATGATGATTATGACTATACCCGGGCTTTAGATTGCGTATTGGTGATGTGCATTATCTGAATGTTTGCATTAACCTTACTTTTGTGCCCCTTTATAAATAAAAACGTTTGAAAATAGTGACATCAGACTTCAACAGACCTCTCTATCTTTGCTGGTAAATTATCCAGTTACGGGATATGTAACAACTTGGGGGCTCGTCCGGGATTTGACACCAAATTGGGAGGCCAGTGAATCGGGCTTGTAAAGCAAAAACTTGAATCTGGTTACGCGGGTAGCCAGACGGGAAACCAGCAAAGATGGACGTGGGTGAATTTATGGAAAACGCTAGAGGCGGCCACCAAATCAGACTTGTTAAATTTGGTGAAGGGGTTGAACCTCACGGAAGTGAGGTCGTCCATGAAAAAGCGGGAGGTACGAAGGGCCATAACTCAGTATTACGTTGGGAAGAATGTGTTTGAAGATGAGGTATTGGAAGATATCCCTGACAAAGTACCATCAAGTGGGACGGTTCAGTTAGAGGTGGAGAAATTAAAGTTGGAACGTGAAATTAAGTTAAAAGAACTGGAAGCGGCTGAGAGAGAGAGAGAGAAAGAAAGGCAAAGAGAGCATGAAATTCACCTAAAGAAGCTAGAAGCAGAAGAGAAAGAGAGGGAACGGGCCGAGAAAGAGAGGGAATGGGCCGAGAAGGAGAGGGAACAGGCCGAGAAAGAGAGGGAACGGGCCGAGAAAGAGAAACAGAGGCAACATGACCGGGAAATTGAGAAGATGAAGAACGAGCGAAGAGATCAAGTGTTAGACCAAGCAGAGCGGTTTAATGTTAGTAGGGAGTTGAGATTGGTGCCCCCGTTCGAGGAGACAGATGTCGATAGTTATTTCTTGCTTTTTGAAAAGGTGGCAGTAAATCAGAAGTGGCCAAAAGAGCAGTGGGTGGCATTGTTACAAAGTGTGTTAAAGGGGAAGGCCCAACGAGCATATGCGGCCTTGTCCCTGGAGGAGGGAGGAGCGGAGAATTATGATGAGGTAAAAAAGGTCATTCTCCGGACTTACGAATTGGTACCTGAGGCCTATAGACAAAAGTTTAGAAATTTAAGGAAAGGGTGGAATCAAACGTATACCGAGCTAGCCCATGAGAAGGGGGTGCTCTTGGACCATTGGTGCACCGCGAAAAGAGTGGGCGAGGATTATAGGCGTCTCAGGGAGTTACTTTTGATTGAGGAATTTAAAAGTTGTGTTCCGGAGGAGATCCGAGTGTATTTGAATGAGAAGCCGGATAAGTCCATTTCAGAATTTGCCAGGTTGGCGGACGAATATGCCCTAACCCACAAGACAAAGACTTCCTCGAATAAAGATCCCCAGAGAGACCGTGGGAACAATCGAGAAAGTCCGACGAGTGAGACAGAGGTCCCACAGGGAGCTAGCGGTAAGGTTGAGGGGGAAAGGCAAGACGGCCAGAGGGCTCCGGGTTTGACCTGTTTTAATTGTGGGAAGGAGGGGCACATTGCATCTCGATGCTTTGCTCCGAGGAAGGAGATAGGAAGAAGGAAAGCCGCAGTCCCTATCGGGTGTGCCGTGGTAATCAGCAAATCGACCAGAGAGCTGAGGGTAGACAGAGTACGAGAAGGCTCTGAGAGTTGTCTGTCACACGGAACCGTGTCTGTGACGGAGGGAGACACACCAGTTGCCGTACGAATCTGGAGGGATACGGACGCTGAACTATCCCTGGTTAGCCGTAAGGTACTAGAATTTGGTCGGGAAACGGGCATGGTAAAAGTGGAAGGAATAAATAAACAGATAGAAATGGTGCCCTTATATAAGGTCATTCTGGATTGTGAGCTGGTGTATGGATCAGTTGAAATAGGGGTGCCCTTAAAATTCCCGAGAGATGACGTGGACATCCTGCTGGGAAACGACTTAGCAGGGGGTAAGGTTTGGTCAGCCATGCTGCCGACCTGGTGACCGGCGAGTATGGTGGCCCCGTCCCTAGCGCCCAAGGACCATCTCGCCGGCGCGGTCACTCGCAGCCTGTCGAGAGAGAGAGAGCTGTGAACGAGAGCAGTTTAAATCTGGCCAGTTTTGATTTGGCCGAGACGTCTTTGCTGACCCTGTGCCATGCGGGTTTAGAGCGTGGTAAGACGAAGAGTAGTAAAGTGAAAGGGCGTAAGGGAAAGGAGACAGATCTGCCTTTAGCGAAGAGAAAGGTCCTAAAGGTAGGAAATAAAGATGAGAAACAGATAAAGCTGTTAAAAGGTCCAGAGTTGGACATGGATGATCTGTCTGGTTTGGCAGAATTGTTTGAAGAACTTGAGCGTTCTAAAGGTGTTCCCGATAATGACAGGAGGGCAGTCCTAGATGGAAAGGATACCCTTGCCTTGAAGGGGTCTGCTGAAAGGGCCGAGGAGGTTGTTTCAGCTCGCAGGGTTGCGCCTTCCCTGGGTGGGAGCTGCACAGAGAGTAACTGGGAGGATCGGGGGAAGTTAGAATTTGAAAAAGGTACTGGTGTTGAAAGCCTGGAAGAGGCCAATGTCCCGTTTGAGTGTGTCCGAGATGGGGATGCACGTGGTGCTGAACCTGGTAACGGAGCTCAGAAGAAGTCTGAGGTATCTGATCCAGTGGAACGGGGCGGCCGTCCTTGTGGGTCAGATGGACTTGGTTCAGTGGGAAAAGGGTTAACCTTGGTAACGGGGGAAAGTGTGAGTTCCCCGGCGTTTGTATTCAAAGGAGTGTTCAAAGTTAATGCAGAATTTAAGAATGGGGGGGGTGAGGATTGTTAGAGAAGGAAACGAAAAGTCTGTAGTTTCAAAATCGAAGGAAGAAATCTTAAACCTGGCAGATCACTCACAGAGTGAGCCGGGGAATAGCGGGGCCCCCCACTCTATTGTTATGCCAGGATGGGGTGTGAAGAGGCCGCCTTCGATATGCTACTTGAGCGAAGAGTTCCAATCAAACACCAATAGCCTGAAGGGGACTGATAAAAGGGCCAGCCACCTGGGTAAAATCGAAGAATTGGGTGGAAAGGGTCTAAGTTTGGGGCATGGTGTTGCAAAAATAACCCTGATGAACGAGGCTGGCGGGAGTTCACCACAAAAAATTACTCAAGTTTCCCACGGGGGGACTCGCCGAAAAAGAGGCGACGGTTAATGGAGATGCCATTGTTAGACAGCCAAGCAGGTTGAACGGGTTTGCGCCAAAGCCTGTGAATGATAAAGACAGCCCCTTTTGGAGACCTGCTGGTTACGTAAAACGACTGAAACAATCAGTGTTCGCATAAACTTTTGTAAATGCACCTAAGCTAAGGTCACACCTCCTTAGTTTTGTTGTGTAAAAAAAAACTCATAAATAGATGATTATTGAATTGAAGTCTGATGCTACAAGTCTTTAGTACGGTCTGCGATTTTAAGATATTAAAGAAAGGGGCACTGTAATCGTTAACTATTTAGATACTAACTTGAATGTATAACGGTAGTATTCTGTGAAGAGAAAAAGCTTGGGTATTGTGTTAGAGTAAAAGTCCTGTAAGACACTGTACAACTCCGTTTTTAACCGCTGGTAAAAAACGCGGTTTTAGAGGGGAGGTGTTATGAAGGTACCACAGCTCTGAGGGACCGAAGTAGCGGGAGCTGCCCCCTCCTTCCGGAGAATAGCAAGATCGCTATTAATTCGGGACTCGGAAGTGAGAGACAATGCAACGGTTTTGACCATTTGTTCTTAGAGGCACCTGTGTCACGTGCAAGTCCCGGCTACGTGACAACTACCATGAACCTGAACACCCTCGGGCCATGTGGGGGTGGAGATTGCATCCCCCTACTTTGATGGACAGCTACAACTCTGCAAGTAAAGATAAAAGCGGACTGCAGGAGGCAGTACCCTAGCGATACACCAGAAGAACTTGCTCACTCAACGCTCCCGGGAGAGCTGGAAGCCACTCAACGCCACGTGTGCTCCTAACTCCTTTGTCTGGGGAGCGGGTGGCTGATAATACCGAGAAGGACTTCGAACTAATAACGGGGAAACCAACGCTCCCCTGATTTTAACGGAGTGGTCAAAAAGATACGGGCAAGTCTTCTTTTCATTCTCACCGATCCCTCTAAGACACGTGAAACCGAACAATTCCTCGAAAGACTTCTGAATTACTCTTTAGATTTCCAATGGACAAAAATATTATCCCTTGGACAACAGCCGAGATTAATGATGATTATGACTATACCCGGGCTTTAGATTGCGTATTGGTGATGTGCATTATCTGAATGTTTGCATTAACCTTACTTTTGTGCCCCTTTATAAATAAAAACATTTAAAAATAGTGACATCAGACTTCAACGGACCTCTCTATCTTTGCTGGTAAGTTATCCAGTTACGGGATACGTAACAGAAGAAAAAATAATAATAGTAATAATAATAAATAAGTAAATTTTATTCAGTATACTTTGTACAGTATACATACATTGAACAGATTAAAAATCATGCATGAAACAGAAATACTATATATTAAAAAAAGTGAGGTAGTGTCCAAGGATTCAATGTCCATTTAGGAATTGGATGGCAGAAGGGAAGAAGCTGTTCCTGGATAGCTGAGTGTGTGCCTTCAGGCTTCTGTACTTGCGACCTGATGGTAAAAGTGAGAAAACGGCATGCCCTGGGTGCTGGAGGTCCTTAATAATGGACGCTCCTTGAAGACGTCCTGGGTACTTTGCAGGCTAGTACCCAAGATGGAGCCGACTAAATTTACAATCCTCTATAGCTTCTTTCTGTCCTGTGCAGTAGCACCCGCCCCCATTCCAGACAGTGATGCAAACTGTCAGAATGCTCTCCACAGTACATCTATAGAAGTTACTGAGTGCATTTGTTGACATACCAAATCTCTTCAAAATCCTAATAAAGTATAACTGCTGTCTTACCTTCCTTAAAACGGTACCAATATGTTGGGACCAGTTTAGATCCTCAGAGATCTTGACACCCAGGAACTTGAAGCTGCTCGCTCACTCCAGTTCTAATCTCTCTAAGAGGATTAGTATGTGTTCCTTCATCTTACCCTTCTGGAAGACCACAATCAGTTCTTTTGTCTTACTGACATTACATGCCAGGTTGTTGCTGTGACATCACTCCACTAGTTGGCAAATCTCCTTCCTGTATGCCCTCTCGTCACCACCTGAGATTCTATCAACAATGGTTGTATCGTCAGCAAATTTATAGATGGTATTTAAGCTATGCCTAGCCACATAGTCACGTGTATATAGAGAGTAGAGCAGTGGGCTAAGGCACATTGCTGAGGTGCACCAGTGTTGATCTTCAGTGAGGAAGGGATATCACCAATCCACACAGATTGTGGTTTCCTGGTTAGGAAGTCGATGATCCAATTGCAGAGAGAGGTACAGAGGTCCAGGTTCTGCAACTTCTCAATCAGGATTGTGGAAATGATGGTATTAAATGCTGAGCTATAGTCAATGAACAGCATCCTGACAGAGGTGTTTGTGTTGTCCAGGTGGTCTAAAGTCGTGTGAAGAGCCATGGAGATTGCGTCTGCCATTGACCTATTGTGGCAGCAACAGATCCAGGTCCTTGCTGAGGCAGGAGTTCTGTCCAGTCATGACCAACTCTGAAAGCATTTCATCACTGTAGATGTGAGTGCTACTGGGCGATAGTTATTAAGGTAGCTCACATTATTCTTCTTAGACACTGGTATAATTGTTGCCTTTTTGAAGCAAGTGGGAACTTCCACCCGTAGCAGTGAGAGGTTGAAAATGTCCTTGAATACTCCCACCAGTTGGTTGTCACAGGTTTTCAGAGTCTTACCAGGTACTCCATTGGGACTTTCTGCCTTAAGAGGTTTCATTCTCTTTAAAGACAGCCTAACATCGGCCTCAAAGACAGAGATCACAGGATCATCAGGCACAGCAGGGATCTTCACAGATGTAGTTGTTTTCTCCCTTTCAAAGTGGGCATAGAAGGTGTTGAGTTCATCTGGTAGTGAAGCATTGCTGTCATTCATGCTATTGGATTTCACTTTGTAGGAAGTAATGTCTTGCAAGCCCTGCCAGAGTTGTTGTGCATCCGATGTCACCTCTAACCTTGTTTGAAGTTATCTCTTCGCCCTTGAAACAGCCCTCTGCAGATCATACCTTGTTTTTTGGTACAGGCCTGGATCGCCAGACTTGAATGCCTTCAGCAGACAGCGTACCTCGAGGTTCATCCACGGCTTTTGATTTTGGAATGTGCAGTAAGCCTTTGTAGGTACACACTCATCCACACAGGTGCTTCAAAAATATCCATTATTAAGAACCCCTATCACCTAGGACACACCCTCTTCACATTGCTACCATCAGGAAGCGGGTACAGAAGGCAAACACTCCACAATTCAGGAACAGCTTCTTCTCCTGACATCTGATTTCTGAATGGACAGTGAACCCATGAACTCAATTTCACTACTTTTTATTTAATTCAGCAATACACACAATGCTGGAGGAGCTCAGCAGGCCAGGCAGCAAATACGTTTAATTTAACTATTTAATATATATTCTTAATGTAATTCACGTTTTTTTCTCTCTATTATCATGCATTGTATTATGCTGCTGCCGCAAAGACAACAAAGTTCACGACATATGCCGGTGTTATGAAACCTGATTTTATTTGCCCTTCACGGCGGACTGACAACTCACCAACACATTCGTGAACCGTTTCCGGACCGCAACCTGCCGGCTCTGCGCATGCGTCCTGGTCCGGGACTGGAGCAGTCACGTGCCGCCCCTTCCGTGCCATGTGTCCACAAGGGACGGTGTTCGCACCGCGCCTGCGCGCAGACATCGTGGGTCGCCGGTGCTGACATGGTGTCTGCGGCGAGAACGGCCGGGCTCCCTCGGTCGCTGTACCGCGTTTGCGCCGTTGCTTTCGTCTTGCAGTCCTGTTTGCTGCTGGGCCAGGTGGACGGCCTGCTTGAAGGCCTCTACTGTGGCGCTGTATCCTGCTATGATGTGCTGGGCATATCCAGGGAAGCAACTAAGGGCGAAATCGCCCGCGCCTACCGGCAACTAGCCCGACGTTATCACCCCGATCGCTATCGGCCCAGCGATGCAGAGGAGGATCCCGAGAAAAAGTTCATACTGATCGCCACCGCCTACGAGACTCTGAAGGTCAGAATGATGGCAGGCGGCGGGAGTGGTGGACGTATAGCTTGGTCAAGACTTCCCCAAATACCCTCACCAGCAACGTCCACAGGCGTGTTGCACTGACTACGGGGTGGAGGTGGAGAGTCTGGTGTGCCTGGGGGGCGTGTGGGTGGTAGATGACAGGTTCTTAACATGGGGGGGGGGTGTTTGAACCCCGTGTAAGGGCAGTGTCAGGGTGCGAGGGAGGTGGGAGAAGGGGCAGTGTCGGGGGTGCGATGACGGTGGGAGAGGGGGCTTTGTTTGGGGGATGTGAGGACGTTGGAGTTCTGGCAATGTTGGGCAGTTCGGGTGTGAGGTCGTTTGGAGTGGAAATGATCATTGTGGGTGTGAGGTTATTGGAATATGGGACAGACATGACTAGCAAGCACAAAAGATGATGATGGCCTTGTGTACACCATCACCTTCTCTGCGAAGTCATCCTGTCTGGACCCCTCAGAAGTGAATTTGTGAATCTTGTTTAATTTCAGCAGATAGAAGTCTGCCTTGTGCATCTTTACTGTAAGAAGGAAATCAATAGCCCACACACTACTGCTGATCTGGCCTTGCCAGTATCCTAGATAACTAAGCAATAATCCAACATTGGTATTCAGTTACTCTTTCTATAAACAACATTCTTTTAACTTTTGCCCTATCTCTGGAACTGCATAATAGACTTTTGCCAATTGGTCACTAAGACACCCACTTGCCTCTGCATCTCAAGGATCCTGTAATGTTGCCATTAGATTTTAAGCCTTCTCATTTTCTTTCTGTCAAAATGAACAATTTGATTTTTTTCCACCTTTTGCTACATTTGCTAGATACTTGCCCAGTTACTTAAACTATTTATGTTTTTGTGGACTGTCTTTGTGTCTATGTTTTTCAAACAAGCCACTTTTTTAATGTAGCAAGTTCAGGCCCCAGCGCTAATCAACTCATTATGACACACCACTGATTACCTCCTGTCAACCAAAAAAGATCCATTTTTGGCTGTCTGGCTGACAGGAAAAGGTGTGCAGTTTATTAAAATATCTGCGCCAGTTTGGCCTTTCCTGGATCACGTCTTTTTTATTTTCTGCAATTATCATCGATGAAACACTTTTGAAAATTCTTCTGAAATCTAGATATCAAACATCCATCCCCGTTATCCACAACCTATAACTTATTCAGAGTCTTCCAAAAATGGTCAAAACATAATTTCCCTTTTTTAAAACCATGCTGACTTTGGTTGCTGCAATGTTATTTCCTATAACAATAGCTTAATGCGTCATGGTATGGTAGCAATTAGCAAGACACTATTCAAACTATAGGAATTTTGGAGTAAGAAGTTCAATTCCAGCACCATCTGTAAGGAGTTTGTATGTTCTCCCCATGAGTGTGTGGATTTCCTTCCACATTCCAAAGATGCACCAGTTAGTAGGTTAATTTGTCATTGTGAATTGTCCTGTGATTATGCTATTGTTAAATAGGGGATTGCTGGGTGGTGCAGCTCATTCGGCTGGAAGTGTCTGTTCTGTGTTGTATCTCTAAACATACAAACTCCTAAATGATCTCGGAAGACATTTTCAGATGTTAAGGTGAAATCTGCCAGGACCTGGAGATTTGCTAACCTACACTTCAACACTTCAATCATTATCATTCTGTTGGCAATTATAATTTTCTCATGTTCCCTCATCTTTCAAATTCTTAATATACAGATGTTTTCATAATATTGTCTGTCCTGCACAGTGAAGGCTGATGCAAGATATCTGCTTGATTCATCAACCATCTAATTGTTTCTGATTACTAATTCCCAAAACTTGCATTCTATAGGAATTTTGAAATACACCCAATTATTTCACTTAAGGTATAACCTAGTTCCATATAATATTCATATAAATTGCTATTCATTCATGAAAATTTGAAGTATGTGCACTATTTCATGTGCACTATTTTCAATCTGTTGTAAAGTTATTTTCTGATTTTTAAAAGTTGTGACATTGATAATTTGACATGATTCTGATCTTGGAGAGTTTGTGAAGCAAAGCTGAGTGGAAAGGGTGATGCTTCCTTGTTGAAAGTGATGGATATGAAGCTGAATCACTACATGTTGCTTCTTAATGGCCCAGACAAATGTGGTCGATAGGTGGGAGAATGTTGACTTGGGAGATGGGCATGGGAAATTTTAACATGCAGGTTGATTGGGAAAATCATGTTGGTAATGGATCTCGAGAGTGAGTTTGTTGAATGCCGATGAGGTAGCTTTTTAGAGCAGTTTGTCGTTGAGCCTACTAGGGCATCAGCTGTACTGGATTGGGTGTTATGTAATGAACCAGAGGCAATTAGGGAGCTTAAGGTAAAAGAACCCTTAGGAACCAGTGATCACAATATGATTGAGTTCAACTTGAAATTTGACAGGGAGAAAATTAAGTCTGACATTAACAGTATTTCAGTGGAGTAAGGGAAATTACAGCAGTGTGAGAGAGGAGTTGGCCAAAGTAAATTGGAAGGAGCTGTTGGCAGGCATGTCAACAGAGCAGCAATGGCGTGCGTTTCTGGGGGGAAATGAGGAAGGTGCAGGACATGTGTATTCCAAATGTGAAGAAATACTCAAATGACAAAACAGTACAACTGGGGCTGATAAGAGAAGTCAAAGCTAATATAAAAACCAAAGAGATGGCATACAACAAAGCAAAAATAGTGGGAAGATAGAGGATTGGGAAGTTTTTAAAAACCTACAGAGAGCAGTTAAAATAATCATTAGTAGGGAAAATATGAAATATGAAAGCAAGCTAGCAAATAATATCAACGTGGATAATAAAAGCTTTTTCAAGTATGTAGAAAAAAGAGATCAGAGTGGATATAGGACAACTAGAAAATGAGGCAGGAAAAATAATAATGGTGGGGCAAGGAGATGGCAGATGAACTAAATGAGTATTGTGCATCAGTCTTCATTGTGGAAGACACTAGCAGTGTACCAGATGTTGTGTGTGAAGGAAGAGAAGTGGGTGCAGTTACTATTACAAGGGAGAAGATGCTCAAAAAGCTGAAAGACTTAAAAGTATATGTCACCAGGACCAGACAAGGTGCCACACATGAGGCTGCTTACCAAGTTAAGAGCCCATGGTATTACAGGAAAGTTACTAACATGGTTAGAGCATTGGCTGATTGGTAAGAGGCAGCAAGTGGGAATAAAAGGATCCTTTTCTGGTTGGCTGCCAGTGACTAGTGGTGTTCCACAGGGATCAGTGTTGGGACCACTTCTATGATGAAATAGATAGCTTTGTTGCCAAGTTTGCAGTTGATACAAAGATTGGTGGAGGGGCAGGTAATGTTGAGGAAACAGAATGCAGAAAGACAGATTAGGAGAGTGGGCAAGAAAATGGCAAATGAAATATAATGTTGGAAAATGCAAGTTCATGCACTATGGTAGTAGAAATAAATGTGCGGACTGTTTTCTAAACGGGGAGAAAATCCAAAAATCTGAGATGCAAAGGGACTTGGAAGTCCTTGTGCAGAACACCCTAAAAGTTAATTTGCAGGTTAAGTTGGTGGTAAGGAAGGCAAATGCAATGTTAGCATTCATTTCAAGAGGTCTAAAATACAAGAGCAGGGATGTGATGCTGAGGCTTTATAAGGCACTGGTGAGGCCTCATCTTGAGTATTGTGTACAGTTTTGGGCTCCTCATCTTCGAAGAGATGTGCTGGCATTGGAGAGGGTTCAGAGGAGGTTCACAAGGATAATTTCAAGAATGAAAAGGTTATCAAACAAGGAACGTTAGATGGCTCTGGGTCTGTACTCACTGGAATTCAGAAGGATGGGGGGGGGGGGTGATCTCATTGAAAGCTTTTGAATGTTGAAAGGACTTGACAGAGTAGATGTGGAATGGATGTTTCCCATGGTGGGAGAGTCTAGGACAAGAGGGCACAGCCTCAGAACAGAGGGCCATCCATTCAAAACAAAAGATGCGGAAAAATTTCTTTAGCGAGAAGATGGTGAATTTGTTGCCTTGTGCAGCTGTGGAGTCCAGGTCGTTGGGTGTATTTAAGGCAGAGATTGATAAGTTCTTGATTGGACATGGTGTCAAAAGTTATGGGGAGAATGCCAGGAAATGGGGTTGAGGAGGAGGGAAAAAAGGGATCAGTTATGATTAAATGGCAGAGCAGACTCGATGGGCCAAATGGCCTAATTCTGCTCCAATGTCTTATGGTCTTATGGACTTGTCTTTTGATGTATATGGAAATGGATGGGGAAAGATGATTCATTGAACAGTAAATCCTGACTGTTCCAATCTTAGTGCTTCAACAAGCATGTGTCCCATTCATATCCTTTGGATATTCTAAACTACTTAACAGCTGAAAGTAGTGATTGTTTTGTAAGTTTTATGCAGTGTATTTGCAAATCTGAGAATTATGATAGATTATTCTATTTTGGTGATGGCTAAAAGATAATTAGTAGATGATGCAGTAAATTGCTGCTCATCCTGGAATATTGCTGCCCTGTACGCACTCAGTGGTTATTTTTTTAGGTATGTGAGTGAAACCCAGTGAGTTGTCTGCGACTGTGGCCTGTCCACTTCAAGATTGGGCGTGTTGAGCATTCAGAGATGCTCTTCTCTGCACCACTGTTGTAACACGTGGTTATTGGAGTTAATGTCGCTTTCCTGTCAGCTCGGAGGCAGTCTGGCCATTCTCTGCTCTCTGATGAACATTGCATTTTCACCCACAACTGTCACTAACTCGTTTTTTTTTCACACCATTCTTTCTAAGCTCCAGAGAATGCTGTGTATGAAAATCCCAGATCAGCAGTTTCTGCAGTACTCACAACTATTCTGTGTGGCACCAATAATCATCCCACAGCCAAAGTCACTTGGATCACATTGCTTCCCCATTCTGATGTTTGGATTGAAGAACTGAACCTTTTGACCGTGTGTGCATGCTTTTATTCATTGAGTTGCTGCTGCATGATCACTTGATTAGATAACGAGCATGTGTACCTAATACCTTGGCCACTGAGTGTATAACCTGATAAGGGAGACCAGACACAATAGTGTAGTTTTCCCTATTGGGGGAATAAATATTCAGTCCAGATTGGTTTGAACAGAGGCTGCATGCTTCGATTTGTCTCAAATCAGAGCATTTGCCTTTCATACACTGGTTAGCTGTTGTCAGTTGAATAGCTCAATTTGGTAGTCAAAACTGGAACCAGCATAGCCTGCTTTTTTTTCTGTTTGTTACACGTGGGATTGTTAGGTTTGTCTGCTTCAATAGCTTGTATTAAGCAAAGTGTAAATTACCCAGTAAATATTCTCGGTTTATGGAAATTTTAGTGACCTCAGAAGTTGTAATAAATGATCTTTCAAAGAATTGCAAGAGTGAAATCATGAAATCATAATGTTATTATAACCCACTATATAGGAAATAGGGGAGGTTGCCATTTTCTTCTAGACTCTTTAAAGTCTGTTTTCTTGGAATTGGGAATCTATGTGGGATATCAACAGCAAGGACTGCTTTTCATTGTGTTGAGGGCTTAGATGTAAACTGATAAGTTGTGTAATAGGCTCTATTAAATTTGTAAGTTTTAATTTGCAGCAATAGTGGAATTTAATGATTTTTGCACATCACCATGATTAAAATTGCAACAAAATAGTGGGAACGACAGAAGACGCTCTTAGATATTTATCATATTTTATGCACATTCATCTGAAGTATTTTTGCTTTAATTAATCAGAATATTTCTTGCATTGAAGGAGATGCTGCTTGGCAGAAAAACCTGCTGTACTCATTTGTGTTTTTTTTTGGTAGATTATTAACATCAGATTTGAAAGTTTTAAATAGAAAACCTGGCTGTTCACTCCATCTGTTTTTGATGCTTTTTGCTGGAATTAGTTTATCATGAAACTATTAAAATACTCATTATGAGGTATTTCATATTTTAAAGCAGTTATCTTTCACTATAAACTTGATATTAAGCAATAGCTAATTTTTAAAAAACTTATCCCTGTAGGATGATGAGGCCAGGAAAGATTATGACTACATGCTTGATCATCCTGATGAATTCTACAGACACTACTATCACTATTACAGGAGAAGGCTGGCACCCAAAGTGGACGTCAGGATAGTTATAATCGTGACAGTCTGTGCCATTTCACTCTTCCAGGTAAAATACTAAATGAGCAATTGAATAAACGTAAGTTCAGCATCATATGAGCTATGGCTACATTAGACTACCAAACTTTGTGTATGAATGTGATGTTCAATGGATTTAAATCCAATTTTTGATATTATTTGTTTAAAGGACTTTCTGTTGTTTGTTTATGAGACATTAATACTTTTTCAGAAGTATCTGATTGGCATCTGGTATTCCACTCAACTGTTTTTCTCTTTTCAGTTTCAGTTTTACTGGTAGAATAAGCAATCAATGTAGAAAATGTATTTTGATTTGAGATTTGAATTTTGGATTCTTGTGTCAAGGGATTAGAAAATCTGGCATTGCTTTCATCCTGATCGGTAATTTTTCTGAGAACTTCAAAATTGAAATTTTGTGCTAAAATAGAGGGTCCACTGGCCAGGGCATACATAGTTGGTTGCAATAAACTACTGATTTAAGATGAGAGGCAAAAGAAAGCCTGTGAAGAAAATGAGAATTGTTTCATGTAGCAAATTATTTCAATCTGTGTTACCTGTAAGCATGGTGGCATTCGGGTCTAGTGACCAAGTAAGATGCAAGAGGTCCGGATACAACCTCCGTAAAGCCATTTCACAGTCAAAGTGGCAATTGTACACCAAACTTGAATCACTAAAAGATGCCCGATAACTGTGGCTGGAGAGCTATTACCTCTTACAAAGTGAAACCAAACAGCATAGATGACAACAAGCCTTCACTCACAGATGAATTCAATGCCTTAGATGCTTGCTTTGACTGTCAGAACATGGAGGAACCTTCACAAAGTCCCACGACGACCCTCTGATTTCAGTCTGAGGCTGATGTGAGAGCATCCTTTAGCAGGATGAACCCACAGAAAGTATCTGGCCTAAATGTGTACCTGGCCAAATACTGAAGACCTTTTCTGATCAATTGGCTGGAGTGTTTTCCAACATCTTTAACTGTCGCTTTGGCCGTCTCAGGTTTCTGTCTGCTTGAGCAAGCTTCAGTTATGCAAGTGCCTAAGCCAAATGTGGTAACCTGACTCAGTGATTATCGTCCAGTAGTATTCATCTCTACAGTGAAGTGACTTGATCCACTCCAATTTGCACTCCAACACAACAGGTCCACAGCAGATGCCATCTCATTGACTCTTCACTCAACCTTGGAAAACATCTGGATAGCAGGAAAGCATTATCCGTAATGAAGGTCCCTCACAACCCAGGCCATGTTCCCTTCTCCTGCTGCCATCAGGAAGAAGGTACTGGAGCCTCAGGACCCACACTACCAGGTTCAGGAACTGTATTATCATACAGTTTATCTTTTGCTCATTGGTTTTGTCCATCCTGTTGGTTGCAGTCTTTGATTCTATTATGTTTCTTGGATTTACTGAGTATGTCTGCAAGAAAACAAATCTCACTGTTGTAAATGGTGATTATATACAGTGGTATGCAAAAGTTTGGGCACCCCTGGTCAAAATTTCTGTTACTGTGTGTAGAAGATGAACTGATCTTCAAAAGTCATAAAGATGAAACATTCTTTTCAACATTTTAAGCAAGATTAGTGTATTATTTTTGTTTTGTACAATTTTAGAGTGAAAAAAAGTGAGCACCATGCAAAAGTTTGGGCACTCCAAGAGATTTGATCTCTCAGATAACTTTTACCAAGATCTCAGACCTTAATTAATTTGTTAGGGCAATGGCTTGTTCACAGTCATCGTTAGGAAAAGCCAGGTGATTCAAATTTCAAAGCTTTATAAATTACCTGACTCCTCAAACCTTGTCCTAACAATCAGCAGAGCCATGGGCTCCTCTAAGCAGCTGCCTAGCACTTTGAAAATTAAAATAAATGATGCCCACAAAGCAGGAGAAGGCTATAAGAAGATAGCAAAGGGTTTTCAGATAGCCATTTCCTCATTTCATAATGTGATTAAGAAATGGCATTTAACAGGAACGGTGGACGTTAAGTTGAGGTCTGGAAGACCAAGAAAACTTTCCAAGAGAACTGCTAGTAGGATTGCTAGAAGGGCAAATCAAAACCCCCGTTTGACTGCAAAAGACCTTCAGGAAGATTTAGCAGACTCTGGAGTGGTGGTGCATTGTTCTACTGTGCAGTGACACCTGCACAAATATGGCCTTCATGGAAGAGTCATCAGAAGAAAACCTTTCTTCTGAGCGTAGAAGGTTGAGGGGGGACTTGATAGAGGTATTTAAAATTATGAAGGGGATAGATAGAGTTGACGTGGATAGGATTTTTCCATTGAGAGTAGGGGAGATTCAAACAAGAGGACGTGAGTTGAGAGTTAGGGGGCAAAAGTTTAGGGGTAAAATGAGGGGGAACTTCTTTACTCGGAGTGGTAGCTGTGTGGAACAAGCTTCCAGTAGAAGTGGTAGAGGCAGGTTCAATATTATCATTTTTTAAAAAAAATTGGATAGGTATATGGACAGGAAAGGAATGGAGGGTTATGGGCTGAGTGCAGGTCGGTGGGACTAGGTGAGAGAAAGCGTATGGCAGAGATTAAAAGGGCTGAGATGGCCTGTTCCCATGCTGTAATTGTTATATAGTTTCCTTTGTCCTCAACACAAAGTTCAGCGTCAGAAGTTTGCAAAGGAACATCTAAACAAGACTGATGCATTTTGGAAACAAGTCCTGTGGACGGATGAAGTTAAAATAGAACTTTTTGGCCCCAGTGAGCTAAGGTATGTTTGGAGAAAAAAACACTTCTCCAACTGATAAGCACGGGGGTGGATCGATCATGCTTTGGGCTTGTGTTGCAGCCAGTGGCACGGGGAATATCTCACTGGTAGAGGGAAGAATGAATTCAATTAAATACCATCAAATTCTGGAAGCAAATATCACACTGTCTGTTAAAAAGCTGAAGATGAAAAGAGGATGGCTTCTACAACAGGATAATGATCATAAACACACCTCAAAATCCACAATTGTCTACTTCAAGAGGTGCAAGCTGAAGGTTTTGCCATGGCCCTCACAGTCCCTCGATCTAAACATCATAGAAACTCTGTGGATAGACCTCAAAAGAGCAGTGCATGCAAGACGGCCCAAGAATCTCACAGAACTAGAAGCTTATTGCAAGGAAGAATAGGTGAAAATCCCCCAAACAAGACTCTTAGCTGGCTACAGAAAGCCCTTACAGGCTGTGATACTTGCCAAAGGGGGTGTTACTAAGTACTGACCATGCAGGGTGCCCAAACTTTTAGCTCAAGCCCTTTTCCTTTTTTGTTATTTTGAAACTGTAAAAGATGGAAATAATGAGTCATCTTTAACTTTATGCCTTTTGGAAATCAGGTCATCATTTACTTAGCTATTCACAGTAACAGAAATGTTGACCAGGGGTGCCCAAACTTTTGCTTGTCACTGTATGTACTTTACTTTGAACTTAGAAATTTCAAAAAGAGGGGACGTCACGTGATGACGTAGGATCGAGACATGGAAATCCAGCTCTCCCGTAAAAATCCAGTAAAATAATGTTTAAGTGAAGAAAAGTTAGTAAACATCTTTTAAAAATTACTTATAAACTACTCAGGATTGTCTTAAGATATGCCTCCTAAACAGAAGCAGAAGAAAACTACTACTTTGAAGACAACACAAGTTGGAAAAGAATCAAGGCCGGCCGCCATGAAAGAGCCTTGGGCTCAAGTGCAATTTACCTCCGGCGATACAGAACAGGAAACTGCAGCAACATCAACCGTTTCCAAAAAAAAGAGCAACAGGAATTGCGCATACCTGAAGGAAGAGGCATGCGCAAACACAAGCAACCCAAACTACAAATCCCAGCTATGATCGGAACTGAAAGTGAAAGTGAATATGAGGTGGAATCAGATTCTCTGGATAAATCAGACGAAGATGAAGAGACAAACAAAGAAGAGCAACAGGAAGAGGTTGGAGGTGATATTGGAGACATAAAAAAAACTTTGGTGCAAATAATTCATAAATTAAAAGCATTAAAAGTAATAAAAAGATATTAACAATATGAAGATTATGTTTGATAAAATGATGAAAAGACAGGACAAAATGGACAAGAAAACGAAAAAACTTGGAAGAAACAACTGGAGACACCATTGATAAAGTGAATAAAATGGAAGATAATATTTCTGCCTGGACATCAGAAAGAAAACGGTTGTTGGAAAAAGTGGATGTACTTGAAAATTTTAGCAGACAAAATAATATTAAGATTGTTGGACTTAAAGGAGGTACAGAGGGAGAGGATCCAATAAATTTTTTTCAAAAATGGATTCCGGAAATTTTGGAAATGGAAGAAGGAACCCAGTTAATTGAAATTGAAAGGGCTCACAGAGCATTAAGACCAAGACCTCAAGTTGATCAAAACCCACGATCAATCTTGATAAAATGCTTAAGATATCAAGATAAAGAAAAGATCCTGAAGGCAGCTGCCCAACATGCCAGAAAGAGAAACAGGCCATTGATGATAGAAGGGAAAATAGTTCTTTTCTATCCTGATATAAGTTATGACCTTTTGAAGAGAAAGAAGGAATTTAACCCAGCAAAAAAAGTTTTATGGGAAAAAGGTTATAAATTTATATTGCGCCACCCGGCAACCCTGATAAATTTTTGGATGAAGGAAAAAGAAGATTTTTTTACTGGCTGTCAGGATGCGGAAGAATTTGCACAAGAACTCCCAAATATTCGCTAACCGCAGCCAAAGATTTAAAAGTGAAACGGATTAAAGATGAAGACAGGGACTGTGAATAGAGTTGACGGATGTTTAAGGACAGAAGAATATTTAAATATATTCTTAATAATATGATACAGGGGGAGAAAGGTAAAAATTTGAGAGATATTGAGAGTAGTGATATTTTTTTCCTTTCTTGTATATACTTTTTTAATGTTACGGGGGTGCTAGGGGAACTTTGGATCAACTGCTACGGCACTCACGTGTGTAAACATGGCGATTGCCATAACCCGTACAACGGAGGGGGGTAATGTGTTTTTTTTTTATTCACAACATTAGTAAGGGGGTATTTTGTTATTTTTTTTCTTTATAATCTATTTTTGTTTTATCTTTCTTTCTTTGCCTAGACAATCGGGGGGGGGGGGGGGGGAGAGACACATAGCAACATGGAGAATTTTAAAAAGATTCCCCAAGGTACTATGAAAGTTGAAAGGTTAGGTATTACTATAGATTGGAGTAACCCTGTTAAAAATAATGACTAATTTACTGAATTTTTAAAGTTTTAATGTTAATGGGCTTAATGGACCGGTGAAAAGAAAAAGAATTTTAACATACATTAAGAAAATGAAAATAGATATAGCTTTTTTACAAGAAACACACTTAACAGAGATGGAACATCAGAAATTAAAGAGATATTGGGTTGGACATGTTATTGCAGCTTCATTTAATTCAAAGGCAAGGGGACTTGCAATTTTGGTTAATAAAACTTTACCAATTAAAATACAAAATGTATTAATTGATTCTGCAGGGAGATATTGTAGCGGTGTGCTACACGCAGCGCTAAAATTATGACACGGAGTCGGTAACTGCAGTCGAAGGAAAAAACTTTATTCGAAATCTTCAGCCTCACTTTTAAGCCTCCCTCAACCTGCCCCCCATGGCGCAGAGGCTCCAAAGCTCTGTGCTCGCAAACCCCCGTAGGCTAACTAATTGTGAGTCGGTTCAGATGTGCCAGGAAATGGGTCGCCACATAACCACCCCCCCCCCCAGAACCGGCGATACACCCCCCAATGTCCACAGTCTGGGCCAGAACCTGCTTGGGAGGTCGGCCTCTGCGCCGAAGTGCTGGAAACTCGGCCGGTTGCGCCAGGTCCACATGGGCCGGTTTGAGGCGGTCCACCATGAAAAACTCCTCTTTCCCCCCAACGTCCAGCACGAACGTGGACCCGTTGTTCCGGAGCACCATAAATGGCCCCTCGTATGGCCGCTGCAGCGGTGGCCGATGCCCGCCCCTTCGTACAAACACAAACTTACAGTTCTGTAGGTCTTTGGGTACGCAGGTCGGGTGCCGCCCGTGCTGTGAAGTGGGTATGGGGGCCAGGTTACCGAGCTTCTCACGTAGTCTGCCCAGGACTGCTGCGGGATCTTCCTCTTGCCCCCTTGGGGCTGGTAGGAACTCCCTGGGGACAACCAGGGGCGCGCCGTATACCAACTCGGCCGACGAGGCGTGCAGGTCGTCCTTGGGCGCTGTGCGGATGCCGAGTAGGACCCAGGGAAGCTCGTCCGCCCAGTTGGCTCCTCGCAGGGGGGCCATGAGGGCCGACTTCAGGTGACGGTGGAAACGCTCCACTAGCCCGTTCGACTGTGGGTGGTAGGCAGTGGTGTGGTGCAGCTGAGTCCCCAAAAGGCTGGCCATAGCTGACCACAGGCTGGAGGTGAACTGGGCGCCTCTGTCGGAGGTAATGTGGGCTGGTACACCAAAGCGAGATATCCAGGTGGCGATCAGGGCTCGGGCGCAAGATTCGGAGGTGGTGTCGGTGAGCGGGACCGCCTCTGGCCATCTTGTGAACCGGTCCACGATAGTCAGGAGGTGCCGCGCTCCGCGCGACACTGGCAGGGGGCCCACGATATCCACATGAATGTGGTCGAAACGCCGGTGGGCGGGATGGAACTGCTGCGGTGGGGCTTTGGTGTGCCGCTGCACCTTGGCCGTCTGGCAGTGCATGCACGTTTTGGCCCATTCACTGACCTGTTTGCGGAGTCAGTGCCAAACGAACCTGCTAGAAATCATCCGGACAGTTGTCCGGATGGAGGGATGCGCCAAGTTATGAATGGAGTCGAAAACGCGGCGCTGCCAGGCTGTCGGGATGACGGGGCAGGGCTGGCCGGTGGCGACGTCACAGAGTAGGGTCCTCTCACCCGGGCCCACGGGGAGGTCCTGGAGCTGCAAACCGGAGACTGCGGTTCTGTAACTCGGAATCTCCTCATCCGCCTGCTGCGCCTCTGCCAGTGCCTCAAAGTCTACCCCTTGGGAAAGGGCATGAACAGTAGGGCGAGAGAGCGCATCCGCCACGACATTGTCCTTACCCGAGACGTGCCAGACATCCGTCGTGTATTCAGAGATGTAGGACAGGTGGCGTTGCTGGCGGGACGACCAGGGGTCGGACGCTTTCGTAAACGCAAAGGTAAGCGGTTTGTGGTCCGTGAACGCGGTGAAGGGCCGACCTTCTAGGAAGTACCTGAAATGCCAGATTGCCAGGTAGAGCGCCAACAGTTCCCGGTCGAAAGTACTGTATTTGAGCTCGGGTGGTCGCAGGTGTTTGCTGAAAAACGCCAGGGGTTGCCAGCGACCTGCGATGAGTTGCTCCAGCACCCCACCGACTGCCGTGTTTGATGCGTCCACTGTGAGGGCGGTAGGGGCGTCCATTCTGGGATGTACTAGCATTGCGGCGTCCGCCAAAGCTTCCTTCGTTTGAACGAAAGCGGCGGCGGACTCCTCGTCCTAGGTAATGTCCTTGCTCGGACCCGACATCAGGGCGAACAGGGGGCGCATGATCCGGGCAGCTGAAGGGAGGAAGCGGCGGTAGAAATTGACCATACCTACGAATTCCTGAAGGCCTTTGATCGTGGTGGGTCGGGGAAAAAGGCGGACCGCATCTACCTTAGCGGGCAGAGGGGTTGCCCCGTCTTTAGTAATCCTGTGGCCCAGGAAGTCAATGGTATCGAGTCCGAACTGGCATTTGGCGGGGTTGATTGTAAGACCGTACGCACTCAGTCGGGCGCAGAGTTGACGGAGGTGGGACAGATGCTCCTGACGACTGCTGCTGGCTATGAGGATGTCATCCAAATAGATGAACGCGAAGTCCAGGTCCCGTCCCACCGCGTCCATTAACCGCTGGATCGTCTGTGCGGCATTCTTCAGGCCGAACGGCATGCGGAGGAACTCAAAAAGGCCAAACGGGGTGATGAGAGCCGTTTTGGGGACGTCGTCAGGATGCATCGGGATTTGATGGTACCCTTGGACGAGGTCTACCTTGGAGAAGATCCGTGCGCCGTGCAGGTTTGCTGCAAAGTCCTGAATGTGCGGCACAGGGTAGCGGTCCGGTGTGGTAGCCTCGTTCAGCCTGCGGTAGTCGCCGCACGGTCTCCAGCCCCCCTCGCTTTGGGCACCATGTGCAGGGGGGAGGCCCATGGGCTGTCGGACCGCCGGATGATCCCCAATTCCTCCATCCTCTGGAACTCCTCCTTCGCCAGTCGGAGCTTGTCCGGGGGAAGCTGCCGAGCGCGGGCGTGGAGGGGTGGTCCCTGGGTCGGGATGTGGTGCTGTACACCGTGTCTGGGCATGGCCGCTGTGAACTGCGGTGCCAGAATCGATGGGAAATCCGCCAGGACCCTGGTGAAGTCGTCGTCGGGCAGCGTGATGGAGCCGAGGTGAGGGGCTGGCAACTGGGCTGCACCCAGGGAGAACGTCTGAAAGGTCTCGGCGTGTACCAGTCTCTTCCTGGGCAGGTCGACCAGTAGGCTGTGAGCCTGCAAAAAATCCGCACCCAGAAGCGGTTGGGCTACGGCGGCCAGTGTGAAGTCCCACGTGAACTGGCTGGAGCCGAACTGTAGCTGCACCTGATGGGTGCCATAGGTCCTTACTGTGCTGCCATTCACGGCCCTCAGGGGGGGACCCGGTGCCCTGCTGCAGGTGTCGTAACTCGTCGGAGGTAAAACGCTGATCTCAGCCCCAGTATCGACCAAAAACCAGCGTCCCGACCTTCTATCCCACACATACAGGAGGCTATCCCGATGGCCAGCCGCCGTAGCCATCAGCAGCGGCTGGCCCTGGCGTTTCCCGGGAACTTGCAGGGCGGGCGACAACGGCGGGCTTCTGCGCCCCACCGCTGGTGGTAGAGGCACCAGCGGTCATTGGGCCGGGGGTTGGCGGGCTCTGCGGCCGGGCCTGGACTGGTTTGCTGCCGGGAGCGTGGCTGGGAGATCTGTGCGATGGACGCCCCGCTCACCTTTTTGGCGTTCCACAGCAAGTCCGCCCGGGCTGCCACCTTCCGGGGGTCACTGAAATCCGCGTCGGACAGCAGCAGGCGTATGTCCTCGGGCAGCTGCTCCAGGAATGCCTGCTCAAACATGAGGCAGGGTGTGTGTCCGTCGGCGAGAGACAACATCTCATTCATTAAAGCCGATGGAGGTCTGTCGCCCAAGCCATCCAGGTGCAGTAAACGGGCAGCCCGCTCGCGCCGTGAGAGTCCAAAAGTCCTGAGGAGCAGGGCTTTGAATTCCGTGTACTTGCCGTCTGCCGGGGGCGACTGTACGAACTCCGTGACCTGGGCCGCTGTGTCCTGGTCGAGGGAGCTCACCACGTAGTAGTAGCGGGTGTCTTCTGAGGTGATCTGGCGAACGTGGAATTGGGCTTCGGCTTGCTGGAACCATAGGTTCGGGTGCTGTGTCCAGAAACCCGGCAGTTTCAACGAAACCGCATGAACAGAGGCGGCGTCGGTCATTGCTGGTCCAAAAATTGTTTGGACCGACAGGGGCACCAATTGTAGCGGTGTGCTACACGCAGCGCTAAAATTACAACACGGAGTCGGTAACTGCAGTCGAAGGAAAAAACTTTATTCGAAATCTTCAGCCTCACTTTTAAGCCTCCCTCAACCTGCCCCCCATGGCGCAGAGGCTCCAAAGCTCTGTGCTCGCAGACCCCCGTAGGCTATCTAATTGTGAGTCGGTTCGGATGTGCCATGAAATGGGTCGCCACAATATGTAATTATACATTGTCAAATTTTTTCAGAACTATGGACTCTTATGAATATTTATGCACCAAATGAGAATGATGTAAAATTTATACAAGAGGCCTTTTTGAATTTGCCTGACTCACATGACAAAATATTAATAGGTGGAGATTTTAATTTTTGTCTAGACCCAGTTTTAGATAGATCAACAAAGGTTGTTACAAAATCAAAAGTAGCAAAATTAACTTTATCATTGATGAAAGATTTAAATTTGATTGATATATGGAGAAGAATTAATCCAAAAGAAAGAGATTACTCATTTTATTCAAATTGACATAAAACTTATTCAAGGATAGATTTTTTTCCTATTATCAACGAATATTCAAGACAGAGTGAAAAATATGGAATATAATGCAAGAATATTGTCAGATCATTCCTCCTTGACAATGACAATAATGGATAAAGAGGAATCGATTTACAGATGGAGATTTAATTCAATATTATTAAAACGTCAAGATTTTTGTGATTTCATGAAAAAGCAGATTCATTTTTTTTTAGATACAAATTTACATTCAGTTGATGATAAATTTATAGTACGGGAAGCAATGAAGGCATATTTGAGAGGCCAGATGATAAGTTATACTTCTAAAATTAAGAAGGAATATATGGTAGAAATAGATCAATTGGAAAAAGAGATTACAAAATTTGAAAAAGAATCTGAAAGATATATGACAGAAGAAAAATGAAGACAACTTGTTAACAAGAAGTTACAAGTTACACTTCAGACATATCGAACAGAAAAAGCAATTATGAGAACTAAGCTGAGATATTATGAACTAGGTGAAAGATCACTCAAGGTTCTTGCTTGGCAGTTAAAAACAGACCAGATTTCCAAAACGATAAATGCAGTTAGAACAAGTGTAAATAAAATTACTTATAAACCTTTAGAAATTAATGAAACTTTTAAGAATTTTTATTCTGAACTGTATCAATCAGAATCACAAAATGATAATGTCGAGATAGAGAGGTTTTTTATCACAAATAACTCTTCCAAAATTGAATTCGGAAGAACAGAAGGGATTGGATATGCCTTTTACATTGAAAGAGGTTGAAGAAGCTCTAGGATCACTTCAGAGTAATCAATCTCCAGGAGAAAATGGTTTTCTGCCCGAATTTTATAAAAAGTTTAAAGATTTACTAATTCCTCCTTCTATGGAGTTAATATGCCAAGCAGAGAGAACGCATAAACTTCCAGAATCTTTTTCGACAGCTATTTTAATAGTGCCAAAAAAAGATAAAGATCTTTTCAAACCAACATCATATAGACCTATTTCTTTGTTGAATACTGACTAAAAAATAATAGCAAAAATTTTATCTAATAGATTATCTAAATACTTACCAAAATTAATACATATGGATCAAACAGGATTTATCAGAAATAGACAATCGGCAGATAATGTAACTCGGTTACTTAGCATAATTCATTTGGCACAAAAGAGGGAGGAAATGAGTGTGGCAGTTGCCTTAGATGCAGAAAAAGCATTTGATAGATTGGAGTGGGATTTTTTATTTAAGGTATTGGAAAAATATGGTTTAGGAGTATCTTTTATAAAATGGATTAAAACCTTAAATACTAATCCCAAAGCTAAAGTAGTGACCAATGGTCAAATTTCAACATCATTTCAGTTAACAAGGTCAACTAGACAAGGTTGTCCATTTTCACCTGCTTTATTTGTGTTGGCGATAGAACCATTCGCTGAATTAATTAGAATGGACCCAGATATTATGGGTTTCAGAGTTGACCAGGAAGAATATAAGATTATTTGCTGACGTTGTTTTGCTTTATTTAACAAACCGATTGTATTTGCTGCGTAAATTATCTTCTAGATTGGAAGAATATTGGAAAATATCAGGCTACAAAATAAATTGGGATAAAAGTGAAATTCTACCCCTTACTAAAGGAGATTATAGTCAATGTCGACTAATAACTCAATTTAGATGGCCGATAAATGGTATAAAATATTTAGGTATAAGAGTTGATAATGATATAAAGAATTTATATAAATTATTTACCATTATTGAAAAATATTCAAGAAGATCTTGATAAATGGATGACGTTACCAATAACATTAGTAGGCAGAGTAAATGCTGTAAAAATGAATATATTCCCTAGATTACAATATTTATTCCAAACACTACCAATACAATTACTGCAGAAGTTTTTTCAAGAGTTAAATAAATGTGTGAGGAAGTTCCTTTGGAAAGGTAAGATGTCAAAAATATCGTTGGAAAAATTGACATGGAAATTTGACCTAGGAGGGTTACAACTTCCAAACTTTAAGAATTATTATAAAGTAAATCAACTTAGATTTATTGCATCTTTTCTTGATGAAGATAAACCGGCATTGATTAGAATAGAATTAGATAAAATAGGAGAAAATATACCAGAAGATTTTATATATAAGTGAGAATCTAAATGGATATGGGAAAAGAACGAGTCGCCTATATTAAAAGATTTGATTGATTTATGGGATAAGATAAATGTTGATGATGAGATAATGAAATCTTTATTAGCAAAGAGACCTTGAATTCAAAATAAATTTATTCCTTTTACAATGGATAACCAACTTTTATACAATTTGTTTCAAAAAGGGATTAGATATATAGGAGATTGTTTTGAAGGAGGTATATTTATGTCATTTGATCAATTAAAGAATAAATACAAAATATCAAACAACACTCTTTTTTGTTATTTCCAATTAAGGGCTTATTTAAGAGATAAATTGGGTCAAACAATGTTATTGCCAAAACCTAATGAAATAGAAACTTCAATTCAAAAAGGAAAAATTAAAAAAATTATTTCTTGTACGTATAGTTTGAATCAAAAACGGGCAATTAAACAAGGAATTCATAAGTCAAGACAAAAATGGGAAACTGATTTGAATATTAAAATTGAAGAAACAAGTTGGTCAAGACTATGTCTTAGACAGTATGACAAATACAACAAATGTCCGGTTAAGATTAGTGCAATTTAATTTTTTACGTCAATTATATATTACACCACAAAAAATAACTAAATTAAACCCAAATTTATCTGATCAATGTTTCCGATGTAATCAAGAAATTGGTACTTTTTTACACTCTACTTGGTCTTGTTTTAAAATTCAACCTTTTTGGACAAATTTAAGAATTTTATTGGAACACAACTTCCACATAATCCAACATTATTTTTACTAGGCGATATTGAAGGGATAAAACTGAAATCCAAATTGAATAAATATCAGAAAGAATTCATAAGAATTGCATTGGCAGTAGCCAAAAAGGCTATTGCAGTTACTTGGAAATCGGATTCATACTTAAGTATAGATCGTTGGAAGAATGAAATTTTTAGCTGCATTCCACTTGAGAAAATTACTTATAATTTAATAGATAAATATGAAATATTTCTGAAAACTTGGCGCCCTTATTTACAAAAGATAGGATTAAATATATAGGTGCTCCAAAGATAAAATTATTGGTTATCTGGGGAAAGAAATAAATATATATACTAAAGCTATTATTAACTCCATGGAGCATGTGGGGATCTTCCGATATCCAGGCATTCTTTCTTTCTTTTTTCTTTTTTTTCCTCTTTCTATTAGGGATATGTTAGGGAGGAGGGGGGAAGGGTTGATAATTTTTTTAATTTTTTTTCCTTCTGTAACCTATTTGAAAATTCAATTAAAAAATTTTATGTAAAAAAAAAATAAATTTCAAAAGGAGGCATTTGCAGGGTTATTGATTAAGATTGGGAAAATGGGATGAATTTTGTTGCTTTTCCAAAGCATTGATATACACACACAATGAATCCACTCTGGTAACTGATAATAATACTTGGTGCATTGGAATCATCTTTTTTACCTATAAGACTGATGGTCTTTCAGACTTAAAGGTATTTAGTGTTTATGCAAAATATAAATGTTTGTGGTATGAAGTAGCATTCAGAGATCTAAAGTCATACAGTGATTAAATTTCAATATTATAAAAATTGACTTAATGTCTATGTGGAAGGAATTTGCCCCATTTATCTAGCTAATTTTGTGCTTGTAGTCCCATGTTATCTGATTGACTCCTAATGTTCTCATAGTGATTTTTTGCATCAAAACGAATGCTTTTCCCAGATCAATAGCTAATCCTCTTGTTAGACACACTTTGCGTATATGGGCTCAGATCAGGAAATGCTATGGTTTCCAGGGGTTTTCCGTTTCCAGCCCTATTGCTCACAATCACCTTTTTTTACCTACTACATACGATTCAGCATTCCAGGTTTGGTATAGGAAGGGCATTAGACATTTTGAAGATCTTTTCATTGATAATCGCTTCGCTTCTTTTCAGCAGCTCTCTGTTAAGTTCAATCTGCCCAATGCTCATTTTTTCAGATATCTCCAAATCCGACACTTTATTGCTCCTTTAATTCCTAACTTCCCTGAAATGCCTGCGAAAAATGCAATGGACCTATTTCTTTACATGAATCCACTAGGCAAAGGCTTAATATCAATCATCCAAGATAAACTAGCGGCCTTACGACGGGCCCCCATGGATAAAATCAAAATGGCCTGGGAGCAGGATTTAAATATCTCCTTATCTGAGGAGAGCTGGGATTCAGTTCTCAAATCGGTTAACTCAACCTCTCTTTGCGCTCGCCACTGCCTTTTACAGTTTAAGATTGTTCATAGTTTAGATTTAGACATATGGGCTCTATCTCGATTCTACCCTAGCGTTAGTCCGCTCTGTGATAAATGCAAGAGGGGCGTGGCCTCTCTCATCCATATGTACTGGTTCTGTCCTAGCTTGGAGAAATTCTGGAAAGATGTCTTCACTACGTTATCGTGTATTCTGAATCAGCACCTAGAACCAAACTCCTTAATTGCTCTGTTCGGTTTTTGGGGCAAGACAGATTTATGTCTGGGTCCAACCAAATGCCGAATATTATCCTTTGCCTCTCTTCTAGCTAGACGCTTGATCCTCCTCAGATGGAGAGATGCTGCCCCGCCCACTCATGCTCAATGGCTTAACAACATCATGGCCTGTTTGGACCTCGAAAAAATTCGTTATTCAGTTCTCAATTCAGATCTAAAGTTCCATAAGGTCTGGGGACCTTTTATCGAGTACTTTCATAACCTTCCTCTTGACTAGGGTTTTTTTTTCTCTTCGGTCCCTTGCTTTCAGCTTTTTTTTTCTGGTAGAAGGCATTATTATCCTCTGTTGCTGAGTGTATTCACAGTCTGGGAGCTTGGCTGTCCTTACTTATACTCTCTATATTGTGTTGTGGTTGGTCTGGAGTTGCTGTTGTTTTTTCTTGTGTTGTGGGGCTTGGGGAGGACACTAAGCTTACTTGTCTTTAATTTAGGTGCTTTTTTTTTTGCTAAATTCTCTTCCTTTGTAACATATTGTTATTGTATGCTTAATTTTGCACTGTTTTAATGTTCCTCATTGGGATTTGGGGTTTTTAATTTGTAAAATGTTTTGAAAAACTAATTTTAAAAAAATTATTAAAAAAAAACGAATGCTTTGCAAATAGACTAAAATACTTGGAGAAGTATGGTGTGATAAGAGCAGCCTTCATGAAGGTTATGTACCAGGAACTAACATTCTGGTGACAGATGGTCCAAATGAACTTCCTCTAATGTCACATGTTTTCATAAATACTGGCACTGGTGAGATGGTGCATTATGATAAACTTATAATATATAGACATTGAATTCAAATTAGATTAAAGCAGTCAAAAGAAATAGTTTCTCACACATGAGAAAATTTGCAGATGCTGGAAATCTAAAGCCCCACAGACAAAATGCTGGAGGAACTCAGCAGGGTAGGCAGCATCTATGGAAAAGAGTAAACAGTTGATGATTTGGACTGAGACCCTTCAGGGCAGGTGAGTCCTGGCCTGCTGAGTTCCTCCAGCATTTTGTGTATGTTGCAAAAGAAATAGTTTGCAAACTTGTAGGTTTCACTTGTATAAGACCCTGAAGAATATCAGGTTACATTCCTTCATTTCTAGACTGTGTAAACATCATCCAATTAATGGAAGACTATAAATGTTATATAATGCTGCCAAAATAAACCAAGTTTTGTTTAAACTGTTTTCCAGAACTTTAGTCTTGGGCATAATGATTTGCTACTGAAAACTGACTTGAAAATCGTGTTTGTAAAATATTACAGTACTTAATGGCTTCTGCTGTTATTTCTGTGTATGTTAAATTTTTCTTTTTGTTGCAGTACTACAGCTGGTGGAGCAGTTACACTGAAGCCATTAATTATCTCACCACGGTGCCAAAGTATAGAATCCAGGCAACAGAAATTGCTAAGCAGCAAGGTTTACTTAATAAAACTAAAGAAAAAGGGAAAAACAGACGCACTAAAGAAGAAATCAAAGAGGAAGAGGAGGAAATCATTAAAAACATCATCAAAAACAACATTGATATTAAAGGAGGTTATCAGAAACCAAGCTTATATGATATTCTCCTGTTCCAAATAATTTTGGCTCCTTATTACATATGTAGGTACATTATCTGGTATTGCAGATGGATCTATCGTTTTCACATTCTAAGAGAAGAATATGGAGAAGAAGAGAAGTTGTACATTATCCGAAGAAATATGAATATGTCACAAGGCCAGTTCGATAGTCTTGAAGATAATCAAAAAGAGATGTTCCTTGAGAAGAGACTGTGGTTAAAGGCAAACTTTGAGGTAAGCATTGCTTACTGCAGTCTGGATCACAGTGGATTATGTCAACAAAAATGCACAAAATTTGTGCTTATGGTTGTGGGAGTACAGTACTGAAGTTTTTGAATATTTTCAGCATTCTGTATTATGCATCCAAATATTAAAGGTAAACAGTGTGAGTGTAAAATTAAAATGAAGAATATTGTAATTTTTAAAAATTGAATTCCTCCTGAGTGAGTTGGTATCAGAATGACTAAGTTTTTAATAATTATACATTCTGATTTGCAGTTCATCTTTAGGAAAATATTATTTCTGAAATAATCTCTTAACCAAATTTTCTTACAGCTCTGTTACCTTATTTGCATCATTGAACTAATTAAGTCATGTCATTTTGACCATAATTGCTGGTACAGTACACAGTAAAAACGAGACATTTTTCAGGACCATGGTGCTACATGAAACAGTACAAAAACTACACTGAACTACTTGAAAACAACACAGAAAAGAAAACTACACTAGACTACAAACCTACCCAGGACTGCATAAAGTGCACAAAACAGTGTAGGTATTACAATAAATAATAAACAAGATAGTAGAGGGCAGTAAGTTGTTGTCAGTCCAGTCTCTGGGTATTGAGGAGTCTGATAGCTTGGGGGAATGAACTGTTACATAGTCTGGTCTGTTACTGAAATTTATTTCACTATTGAAGTATAGCCAGTAAGAGACAATTGCATTCAGGTAATTTGACCCCAGATGCTGCCTGCAGTGGAGATGTAGATCCTCCTTGATGTGGTTGTTTGGCAGGACAAGCTTTGGGACAGCATTAGCCTACAATCTAAAGGATTGGGTTGCAGTCTGATCTGATCTTTCCCCGACCCAGTTCATGTGCAAACACTGAGCACGATACATCAAATTCTGTGTGATTGAGACTGCTATTTTACTCCATAACCAATCTTTATTTGTGATCAGCAATCTCTAACCAGTGGTTTTCCTTAATTGTAAGCTGGCATAAGCATAGAAAGAGGAGCAGCATACATTAGGATTTAATCATGCCTGTTAATTTAATTTTAGGTTTATAAGCAGGAACAAGAGGAAGAACTTAAAAAGAAAGTAGCCTCAGATCCACGGTGGAAACGATATCGTCGGTGGATGAAAAATGAGGGCCCTGGGAGATTAACCTTCATAGACGACTAAATACCTCTGCCATCTTGCTGTTGTTTATAGTGTTCTTTTCTACAAAAGAGATTCTATTTTGATAACAATATATAAATATCTTTGATTAAGTAACTCAGGATGTAGTTAATACAATGGATTAGCAGTCCTAATACAACATGAGCTCTTTCAGAAAAGGGGAGTGTTCTGAAATATTGGTGGGTAATGCACTGATATTTAATAAAGTCTCATTACATGATTTTTGCTCAGATTATATTTTTGAACTGGTAGAATGGACAGTTTTTATTTACAAGAAAAGTACTGTCTCCTTATTTACTTATAGATGTATTAATATATAGGCAAGATGAAATTGCATTATCATGACGGTTAAGTCATTAATTCTTGGTCATTGTAGAATTTGTAGTTGTAAATTACATATTTTGAAATACAAAAAAAGTCAAAATGTGAAATTTAAACATTTAGTGGTTATTAGCTTTCTGGATGGAATTTTACATTAAAGATGCTCCAGACAAATAGCAAACATCTTGAGGTGCCTGCAATTTGTATGTTAATTTTTTGGCTGCACAATTGCATGCACAGCTCTGTAAACACATGCTGGAATTCAGTTTATATTGTATTTATTGCTTGTACTCCTGTTATACATTTTCTCATTTTGATGCAATTATTTTATATTTTTACTCCTGTAAAATTATGTTTGTTTTTACATTTCCTTTGGCAAGAGTTTCTGCCTTTGGAGTAGCAGGAGTTCTATCTTGGGAACAAGTCTGATAAAAATTTACTTTCTAATTCAGTAGTGACTTGCTCTGAATTGAACATTTTCAGAAGGCAGTGGCTACTGTTTGATACCCAGCTATTAAATTAGGTTTTTATTTTGCTAGTATTTAATGTCTCTTTCAACCTGTTGAAGTATTTTGAAGTGCATCTTCTGTTTGTTTTAGATGTACATCCTCAGTTTGACATTTCAGCTTATTTTATGAATATCAGAATTGTGCTTTAGAATAAGATTGTGAGCTTTGTTATGTGGCTTTGATTGTAAAAAAAGTACAGATAGCCTAATTCATAAACTCAAGCATGGCTAATCTATTTTATTTTTATAAAGAAAAAGAATTTAATTCTGGCTGTGCTACATAAAACTAATACCTATGAATGCACCCTTGCAGTGATAGTTTGAACAGTTAACCATAAACTAGAAAACATTTAAGATTTTATGAATTTCTTAAATAATGCTTTCAGACACATGGTCCATCAATATGGATTGAGTTTTTTTTGTATGTAGGCTAAATTGGATGAGGGAGTAACATTTTATTCAGTTATCTATTCTATAGCATGTAACCTAAACATTTTTCCAAAACCCAACAGTGTTATGTTTTTCCATTTATCTATAACTTTATAGTTATTTTGAATACAAAATGTCAGAATCTTTGTAACTGATATTTCTTTTGTTAATTCAGAATCAAAGAAATAGAAGCTTGAGAGTTTTTGCAACCATTTAAAAATCTGCATTTTGTTTTCATTTCAATGCTTTATTTGCAATGAAATTTTGTGTGCGAATATATATTCCAAAAATAGCAGTTATTTATTCACTACAGTGATTTTTTTTCCCCTTGGTCAACTATCTCTTGGGTATTATTAATATAGTGCATCCCATGCAGTTCACAAAATATGTCCCAATAGTTTTGTAGCTGAAAATAAAAGTTCCTTGAGTGGTGACCTCAAGGCTGATATTTGATTATAGTAAATATTTTATGGATGTTTACTAAAGTAAAACAGCCTGAGACAAGGTGGACTCCATATAGTCAAGAGGTAGCCAGATAATTTGTCAGAGGTTGCTTCCATGTCATAGTTAAATGGAAGCACTGCACTTCATGGGATATTTTTAGTGGATAATTGGTATAAGTATATGAGAAGGTGGTAGGTTCAATCCCCAGTCTTTATAGTAGCCTGATATCAACTGAAATTTATTACTGTCCATCACCATTGTGATCCTGGACTTGAGAAAAGCACATCAAGTAAGGTTTCTCTTGTGTTTATTCATTGTGCATGAACAATGGCCTCACCAATTTTCATCTTTCAACCAATTGGTTTGTCATTATCAAATTGATGCTTATGGAAACTGTAACAGCACTGCAAAAAATACAAAAGTAAACATTTTGAATCTGGAGGTGCTTTCTAAATTCAAGCTTTTGAGCCACATAACAAGGTATCAACGCTTTAAAGTGGAAGAGGGAAATGAAACTAGTGTGTTATGTTAATATCTTTATATTAATAACAAAGTTTGTTCTGAGGTTGCAATACTTACAGCATGATTGGGGAAAGTTTTCAAGTTGTGCCCTTGAGTATTTGCTTGCTTTCTATCTTTTTGTTGAAATGAACAATTTTATAGCTATTGCTAATTTTTCCCATGCTATGTGATTATAATCCTAAACAGGGTTCAGATGTCCATTTCATGAGTTCAAATTTGAATCATCCTCCTTCCTCCCTCAAAATATTTTCTGAATGTTTTGATTACAGAATTACTACCGAAGTCTATAAACGAAGAAGGAAAAGTGATGTTTATTTAAAAATATTTGATATACACTATCCAAAGTTAATTTTTCTGATGGAAAAATAAGGAATCTTGAACTTAGAGTACACTATTTAAATATGGTTATAAATAAATTTAACTCATTTTGTGCAATGTTATTGGTATCATACTTTGCAGTGTCTCTTGCACAATTTTCAATATTACTACCTTCTGTGGAAGTATTAAGATTCAGGTGAAGCTTGCAAACAGTCCCTTCAAACATCAACCACTCATTTAATGAGACAGCAGAGTGCAAATTCTGTAGAATGGAGCAAGTAAGGCAAGTTCTTGGAGGAGCTCACCGGGTCAGGTGGTATCCATGGGGGGAAAGGAACAGCAGACATTTCAGGTTTTGACCCTGTATCAAATGCCAATTATCACTCTGACCTACTGAGTTCCTCCAGCAACTTGTCTTATAACCCTTTGCAATCCTATTCAACTCTGCCCCCCCCCTCCCCACCCAACTCAATACACAAGAGACAATTTACAGCAGTCTGTTCACAGCCATTGTGTCTGGAAGGAGACTCAAGGGTATGGAAACTTAAAGGGAGAATGTTAAAACTCCACACAGATAGCAGTGGTGATCGGGATCAAACTAGGTTGCTGGGATGGTATTCCCTGTTCCACCCTATGCGGATTCCATACCTATCAATACTTCTCTTTGGAACCACCCTCCCCTCCAAAATATTGAGTTTTTGGCTAAGTATATTCAAGTTGTTCCTGGATATATGGAGGAACCCTTCAGAATCACATGGAAAGAATAAGTTAATTACATGCAACCTTATCTGTATAATAATTTTATTACCACTGGGGCATATTGTGTCTTTAAACAGGAAATAGTGCTTGTTCTCTGCCCTTAACATCATCTTCCAGATTCACATGAACTCGGGCAATCTCCTGACTCTGGAATGGACCTCTTGTAGAACAAGAATGAACTCTTGATCTACCTTGTCATAGTCCTTGAACTTTATTATCTACCTACACTGCCCTTTCTCTTAGCCAGTTCTATTCTACATTGTTTATTAGGCTTTTGTACTGCAGTATGGGATTTTAGGAGTGGGGGGCATGGTATCATAGCGGTTAGATAATGCTTTACAGCACCAGTGACCCAGGTTTAACTCTTGGTGCTGTCTGTGAGGGGTTTATGCATTCTCCCTGTGACCCTGTGGATTTCTTCCCAAAGACGTATGGGTTAAGTTATTTGGTCACATGGATATAATTGGGCAGCGCAGACTTGTTAGAACAGAAGAGTTTGTTACTGTGATCTATCTCTAAATAAAATGATCTGCATGGATTGTATACAAACAAGGTTTTCACTGTATTTCTGTACAATAATAAACTAATTACCAATCTCCACATCCCCACCCAGAACTTAGTGCTGGATCCCTAGAGAAGTTATTTGCAGAATGCTTACAAGATGTCATTGTTTTTTAAGAGTAGCTTGTCATTGAGTCCACTATGGAAAAGGCAATTTTGGTGTGGGTGTTGTGTAATAAACCAGATTGGATGAGGAAACTTGAGGCAAAGGAACCCTTCGGAGGCACAGTGATCACAATATAATAGAATTCTCCCTGTGGTTTGATGTATTGGTATTGCCATTGAGTAAAGATAGCTACGGAGGCATAAAAGAGGAGCTCACCAAAGGTGATTGGAAAGGGATGATGGTGGAGCAGTAATGGCCAGAGTTTCTGGAAGTAATTCGGAAGACAAGGGATTGGTTCATCCCAAAGAGGCAGCAGTATTCTAAAGCAGTGGTCCCCAACCATCGGGCCGTGAGGAAATGATATGAGTCAGCTGCACCTTTTCTCATTCCCTATCACGCCCACCGTTGAACTTGAACCCACGCGAGGTCATCAGTCGCCTAACTGCAGTGATAACCTAGCGCCAGGGATCACGGGCTGGCCGGCGGGAAGCGCCATTGCTACTGGCCTGGAGCGCGGGCAGATGGGCACCGCCTCTAAACCTGTTTAGCACACCGAATGTTCGTGGGGAACCCGGTGCTAAAATATTCGCAGGTGACCTAGTTCAGGCTCAGGGTTTTGTAAGTAGCAGAGCAGCTACCTCGCGATCTACTGAAAGTCATCCCTCAAGACAAACCCTGTCAGCCGATAGATCCTATGGGGGAGGGGAGGTCACCTGTCCTGTCTCACTCCTCGGTTGGTCAGTTGCTCTCTCCGCACTGCGACCACCGCGGCCCCTACCTTGTCCTCTCACCCCATCCACGACCAGTCGCACCTGGCCAAGGTGTCTGGTGGCGGGTGAACAGGAGGCTGGAGTTCGGGCCCAGAGGCTTTCTAATGAGGCAATGAAGCCTTCAAAACTACTTCGGCACCTTAAGTCCAAGCACCCTGCACTTAAAGACAAACCTGTTGTTTTTTGAGTGGGAAAAAAACGTGAGCAAGTGGGACAGAAGCAAGTGCTGATGACCGTGTAAACTAAATTGCAGAATAGACAGGACATAAGGAACCTCCTTCGATTATCGCTGTATTCCAGTCGTGTTTAACCCCCCCCCCGTTGGCCGGTCCGCAAGAATACTGTCAATATTAAACCGGTCTGCGGTGCAAAAAAAAGGTTGGTGACCCCTGTTCTAAAGAGAGGATGAGGAATACAATAAGTTTTTTTTCTCTATATATGAAAAGTAAAAAGAGAGGCAAGAGTGGATATTTTATCTCTGGAAAGTGAAGCTGGAGGATGGTTATGGGGAATAAAGAAATGGTAGACAAACTGAGTAAGTATTGTATATTGTATCAGTCTTCATTGTAGAAGATAGTAGCACCATGGCAAAGTTCAAGAGTCAGGATGAAGAAATGTGTATACAGTAGTCACTGTTAATAAGTACTTGGGAAGCTGAAAAGTGAAGGTAGATAACCAACTTGGACCTGATGGACTCAAACCCAAAGTTTCTGAAAAAGTGTAGCTGAAGAGATTGTGGAGGCATTAGTGATTATCTTCAGGAATCTGTATTCTGGAATGCTTGAAGTGAAATTGAAAATGTCACAAGGGAGGGTGTGAAAACAGGAAATTATAGACTGGTTAGTCTGACAAGATGTTAGAGTTCATTATTCAGGATGAGGTTGTCAGGTACTTAGAGCACACAATAAAATTGGCCAAAGTTAGCATAATTTCCTTAAGGGGAATCTTGCTCCGTAACAGACAGGATAGATAAAGTGGAAGTTGTTTACCTGGAGCCCATAGTATTCCAGAAAAGATTGTATAGCAGATTGGCTGACTGGCAGAAAAGAGTGGGAAAAAGGGGGCAATTGTTGGTTGGCTGATGGTGACAAATGGTGTTCTTCAGGGGTTGGTGTTGGGACCACTTCTTTTCACGTATATTAATGATCTGGATGACAGAATTGGGGTCAGGTTTGTAGATGATGCACAGGTAGGTGGTGGGGCAGATAGTGTTGAGAAAACGGAGTCTGCAAAAGTTTTTCGGCAGATATGAGAATGAGCAAACAAGTGGCAGATGGAATACAACGTAGAGGTGTATAGTCACACACCTTGGTAGAAGGAATATAGGCAAAGACTTAATGGAAATCAAATTCAGAAATTGGAGGTGCAAAAGAGTTTAGAAGTTTTAGTGCAGATTTCCCTAAAGGTTAATTTGTAGGTTGAGTCAGTGATAAGGAATGCAAATGCAATGTTAGCTTTCATTTAAGAGGATTAGAATAAACATAGAAACAAAAGCTACAGCACATTACAGGCCCTTTTGCCTACAATGTTGTGCTGACCATGTAACCTACTCTCTAAGCTTGCTTCCCCTGAACATAATGCATTACTATGGGATCAAGCAGTAGCAGCAATTAAATTCACTCTCTCTCTCTGAATGGAATTTGAAACCCAAAGTGGAATAGAGCACAGTAGGGGGAAGAACTAAAACCCTTCACCAGTGGGCTCTTATTATAGAATTGTACAGTGATAGCGATAACCTACCAGAAGATATTGAATTAACTTCTGGAATGATAGGATATGTGGTTACAGCAGCAGCTTTCTATTTAAATGGAATAGTGCTGCTTTTAATAGGGCCAGCCGCTGGTTGTCCCATAAGTACAATGATCCAATTATCACAAAATTTGGAGTACTGTATGTAGAAAAGGGTGCGTGTAACAAGGTACGGAAGTTGGATAAGCAGATGGGGAGTGGGAGAATCCAGCATGAACTGAAAGGACATGTTTTGGTGATGCTCAAAGCTGGGGACTGGAGGAGCAGGAAAATGAGGTTCCCACAACCACCCTTTATGCAATGTGGGGGGGGGGGGGAACAGCCAGAGGAAGTGAGAAAAGAAAGTCATTTTAAGAGCAAACACAAGGAAATCTGCAGATGCTGGAAATTCAAACAACACACACAAAATGCTGGTGGAACACAGCAGGCCAGGCAGCATCTATAAGGAGAAGCACTGTTGATGGTTCGAGCCGAGACCCTTCGTCAGGATTTCTCCAAAGAAAACATTAACGGGAAAGGGTCATACATTCTTCTAACTCTCTCCCAATAAGGCCTTTTGTTCTTTGCTGGATTCCTCACATCCCATTCAGGATGCCTTGAGTCCCATGTTGGTGACATTACATTGGCTGACCTTCAGCAGCGCGGGAATTGGGGTGTGGTTAGCACCTTCACGCCTCATCCTTGTAGGGACGGGGATCATTCGACCTGCATTTCTCTTTCCAGTAAATCGTGTGAATGATTTGAATGTGAAGAACTGTGTGAGGTGTAGACACATGCTTCAATTTGCTTGTGTGTGTTATACCTTTAAGAAATTTTGCCTTTAAGAGACTGTGAATATGTTGAGCCCCACCTAGTGTTTTTTCCCTTCCCTTTTGTTCTCTGATAAGTGTTTTCCCTCTGTAGGAATTGACTTTTAATTTTGCAGTTCCATACAAAGTTTAAGGAAGAGAAGTACACGCCTGGATTCTTCTTTCTTGTGTTTTTAGTCTGCTAATTTGTTTCTTGTGTTTGTAGTCCATTACTTATTTGTTCCCTGTGTTTTTAGTCTGTTACCCATTTCCCATGCAATCGGCTTTAGGGATAACCCACATTTCATACTGGCCATGTGAAATTTGGGTTAATAGAATAGTGTGGCCACCCACTTTCTGCGCAGGCGAACTGGCTCACAAATAGCCAGCGCGTGGGGAGAGACTTTGGTAATGCACCTCTGATGTCATTTCCGCCCGGAGAGTGCCAGCGCCGCGAAGTTTGAATAAACTAGTCTCAAAACGACTAACCGACTGCGTGTACATCGCTACATTGGTGACCCCGATTGTCCAAATGGGATTTGGACCAAAGATGACCGACTCCTCATCTGTTCACGCAGTTTTACTGAAACTGCTGACTTTCTGGACACTGTGACCACCCGTGTGGTTTAGCCAAGCAGAAGCCCAGTTCCAGATTCAGCAGATATCTCTGATTCCACGCATTACTACTACGTAGTGAGCGCCCTTGACCAGGTGACGGCCGCCCAGGTTGCAGATTTCATACAGTCACCCCCAGAAGAAGGCAAATATGAAGCATTCAAAGCACTGCTCATTGGGACCTTTGGCTTCTCGTGGCGTGAGCGGGCTGCCCGCCTGCTTCACCTGGATGGTTTGGGAGACAGACTGCCATCAGCATTGATGAACGAGATGCTGTCCCTGGCTGACAGACACAAGCCCTGCCTCATGTTCGAGCAAGCATTCCTAGAGCGACTGCCAAGAACATACATCTGTTGCTGGCCGACACAGATTTCAGCGACCCCTGGAAGGTGGCGACATGGGCAGACGTACTGTGGAAAGCCAAGAGGGAGAGTCCATTGGTCAGATTACCAGGCCACGCGCCCAACAGCAGACCAGACCAGGCCCGGCAGGGTGGCGCACACAACACAGAGGCAGGAGTGAGGAGGCCAGTGAACAGTGGTGTTTCTACCACCAGCGGTGGGGCACAGGAGCCTGCCGTTATCGCCTGCCCTGCAAGGGCCAGGGCCAGCTGCCACTAATGACTATGGCGGCTGGCCACCAGGACAGCCTCTTGTACGTCTGGGACAAACAGTCGGGACGCTGCTTCTTGGTCGACACTGGAGCAGAAATCAGCGTCTTGCCCCTGACGGGGTACGACACCCGCAACAGGAAGCCAGGACCCACCCTGAGGGCCGCAAACGGCAGCACGATACAGACCTACAGCACCCGCACAGTGCAGCTGCAGTTCGGCGCCAGCCGGTTCACATGGGAATTCACACTGGTCGCCGTGGCCCAACCACACCTGGGGGTGGACTTCTTGCAAGCTCACAGCCTGCTGGTCGACTTGCAAGAGAAAAGACTGGTACATGCCGAGACTTTCCAGACATTCTCCCTTAGTGAAGCCAAGTTGCCGACCCCACACCTGGACTCCATCACGCTGTCGGACAATGAATTCTCCAGAATCCAGGCAGACTTTCCATCGATTCTGGCACTGCAGTTCATTGCGGCCATGCCCAGACACGGGGTACAGCACCACATTCCAACCCAGGGACCACCCCTCCACGCCTGCACACGAAGGCTCCCCACAGAAAAGCTCCGTCTGGCGAAGGAGGAGTTCAAGAGGATGGAGGAATTAGGGATCGTACGGAGTTACGACAGCCCATGGGCCTCCCCCCTGCACATGGTGCCCAAAGCAGCCGGGGGTTGGTGACCATGCGGCGACTACTGCAGACCGAACGAGGCTACCACTCCAGACCGCTACCCTGTGCCTCACATACAGGATTTTGCAGCAAACCTGCACAGGGCGAGAATCTTTTCCAAAGTAGACCTTGTCTGGGGATTCCATCAAATCCTGATGCACCCTGAAGACTTCCCCAAAACAGCACTCATCACCCCGTTCAGCCTGTTTGAGTTCCTCCGAATGCCGTACAGCCTGAAGAATGCCGCACAGATGTTCCAGCGGCTAATGGATGCGGTGGGACGTGACCTGGACTTTGCGTTCATCTATTTGGACGACATCCTTATAGCCAGCAATTGTCGTCAGGAGCATCTGTCCCACCCCCGCCAGCTCTACTCCCACCTGAGAGATCTTGGCCTCACGATCAACCCAGCCAAATGCCAGTTCGGTCTTGATACCATCGACTTCCTGGGCCACAGGATTACCAAAGACGGGGCAACACCTCTGCCCGCCAAGGTAGATGCGATCCGCCACTTTGCCCGGCCCAACACAGTCAAAGGCCTGCAGGAGTTCGTTGGTATGGTGAACTTCTACCACCATTTCCTCCCCTCAGCAGCCCGAATCATGCGCCCTTTGTACACCCTGATGTTGGGTGAGGGCAAGGACATTACTTGGGACGAGGAGGCCACGGCTGCTTTCGTTAATGCCAAGGAAGCCTTGGCAGATGCCACGATGCTGGTGCACCCCAGAACGGACGTTCCGACCGCCCTCACGGTGGATGCATCCGACACAGCAGTTAGTGGGGTGCTGGAGCAGCTCATTGAGGGGCGCTGGCAACCCCTGGTGTTCTTCAGCAAGCACGTACAACCACCCGAACTCAAGTACAGTGCTTTCGACCGGGAGCTGTTGGCACTGTATCTGGCAATCTGGCATTTCAGGTACTTCTTAGAAGGCAGGCCGTTTACCACATTCACGGACCACAAACCGTTGACCTTCGCGTTCACGAAGGTGTCTGATCCCTGGTTGGCTCGCCAGCAGCGACATCTGTCCTACATCTCTGAGTACACGACGGACATCCAGCATGTCTCGGGAAAGGACAACGTCGTGGCGGACGCACTCTCCAGACCAGCTGTTCAGGCCCTGTCCCTGGGGGTGGACTATGCAGTACTGGCGGAGGCGCAGCAGGCAGACAATGAGATGCCCAGCTACAGGACCGCAGTCTCGGGTTTGCAGCTGCAGGACTTTCTCGTAGGCCCAGGTGAGAGCACTCTCCTGTGCGACGTGGCTACCGGCCAACCTTGCACCATCGTCCCGGCAGCCTGGAGGCGGCGAGTTTTCTACTCCATATATGGTTCGGTGCACCCATCTATCAGGACAACCGTTGCAAGCAGGTCAGTGAGTGGGCCAGAATGTGCGCGCAGTGCCAAACAGCCAAGGTGCAGCGGCACACTAAAGCCCCGCCGCAGCAGTTCGAACCCACCCACCAGAGGTTCGACCACATTCATGTGGATATTGTGGGCCCCCTACCAGTGTCCCGAGGAGTGCGGTACCTCCTAACTATGGTAGACCAGTTCACGAGGTGGCCAGAGGCGGTCCCGCTCACCGACACATCTGCCGATTCCTGCGCCCGAGTACTGATCGCAACCTGGGTAGGATGCTTCGGGGTACCAGCCCACATTACCTCCGACAGAGGCGCCCAGTTCACCTCCAGCCTGTGGTCGGCTGTGGCCAGCCTGTTGGGAATGCAGCTACACCACACAACTGCCTAACACCCACAGTCGAACAGACTGGTGGAACGCTTCCACCGTCACCTAAAGTTGGCTCTCATGGCCCCCCTGAGCAGACCTAACTGGGTGGACGAGCTTCCTTGGGTCCTACTTGGAATTCGCACAGCGCCCAAAGAGGATCTGCACGCCTCATCGGCCGAGTTGGTGTACAGCACACCCCTGGCCGTCCCGGGAGAGTTCATACCAGCCCCAAGAGGGCAAGAGGAAGAACCCACAGCAGTCCTGGACAGGCTACGCGAAAGGCTTGGTAACCTGGCCCCCGTACCGACTTCACAGCACGGACGGACCCTGACCCATGTACCCAAAGACCTGCAAAACTGTAAGTTGGTGATTGTACGAAGGGGCAGACACCGGGCACCGCTACAGCGGCCGAGGGGCCATTCAAGGTGATCTACAACAACGAGTCCACGTATGTTCTGGACATTGGGGGGAGAGAGGAGGTTTGCACAGTGGACCGACTCAAACCAGCCCATTTGGGCTTGGCGCAGCCGGTTGAGGTTCAGGCACTGCGGCGCAGAGGCAGACCTCCCAAACAGAGGCTGATCCAGACTGTGGACATTGGGGGGTGTATCGCCGGTTCTGGGGGGGTGGGGGGTTATGTGGCGACCGACCCACTTTCTGCGCAGGCGAACCGGCTCACAAATAGCCAGTGTGCGGGGGGGGGGGGGGGGAGGGAGGGAGACTTTGGTAATGCACCTCTGACGTCATTTCCGCCTGGAGAGGGTGGGCGCCAGGGATTAAATGCCAGTGCCACAAAGTTTGAATAAACTAGTCTCAAAACGACTTATTTCAGCGCTGTGTGTAGCACATCACTACAATAGAAATTTGAGCAACTTTATTCGGATATAAGATGCCCACATTTCAGAGGGACATAGTGTTACGTACCCTGTAACTGGGTGTCTAACCAGCAGAGAAAGAAGAATCCGTTGGAGTCTGGTGGTACCAAACTAAAGGTGTTTATTAATAAAAATAAGCAAAAACCATATCAATAATGCAAATATACATATAAAACAAGTTAGCAGTAATAAACCTAAAAGTATAGGAATAATAATAATAATAATAAACAAGCTCTATCGGTGTCTAGGGGTAAATGAATTGTCATAGAAAAGTATAAAGTTCAGTTCATGAGTGCTGATGTAGTTATGGTTGTTGTATTGTAATTGTTGGAGAGAGAGAGAGCGAGCGAGATGTAACAGCTACAGTCAGGCAAACCTTCCTTTGCTTTCTTAATCCATCATATCGGTGTGGTCATTCAGTTATGACCTCTCCGTCCTTCAGCTAGACCGTTCTTCTGTGGTGGACTCGTCACTCTGGCATGAGTGGACACACACACAAGTCCCCACCGGCCCTGCTTTAACACTGTGAGCTTTACTGACCAATCTCCTGGTTCGGTCTCTGAAGCCCCCACCTTTCTTGTGGGTTCCAACACTCAATCAGTGTCCACTGGCGTGTCTGGAGGGTGTCTCTCCAGACCTGTCTTTTTATCCCTACTAACGGGGACTCAGCTATCCATCACTCCTGAATGACTGTGTCCATCAAATCAGCCCACTCCTTCAGTCCACTGAGGAATGTTTATGAGCAAACTATTGTCCTTGCAGCAAAACAATAAATAATTCAAAAAGGAGTCACAATATGGTTAATCAGCAATTTCCCCCTCTCTCTTATCTGTTGCAGATGTTCTTGCCTGTTTTTCGTCTCTTTCTCATGGTCAGTATAGCAACAGTAATAGTTTGTGTTTCTCGGGGGGGGGGATGGTTAACTCTTCACCCCATTGTCCATCAGGTCTGTTCATCACTCATAACACCCCCATCCTTCTGGGAATTTTCACCAGGGGAAAATTATCTAATAAAACACTGAATTACAGAGTTTAACATAATACAGTAGTTGTCTTAACTACAAGAATAATACAGATACATGTTCAAATTAACATCTAGATAAACAATCAGCAATTACATTATCACTCCCCTTTACATGTTGTATTTTAATATCAAATTCCTGTAACAACAGACTCCAACTTAGTAGCCTATATATATTTTTCATGTTAGCCAAAAATACCAAGGGGTTGTGATCAGTATAAACAATTAATGGTCTCTGTGCTGAACAAATTTAGACCTCAAAATGCTGTATCGCCAAGATAAGTGCCAACAATTCTTTTTCCACAGTGGAGTAATTTCTCTGATGCACATTGAACTTTTGAGAGAAATACGCCACTGGGTGTTCCACTCCATCCCCTGCTTTCTGCAATAGGACTGCCCCTGCAGCCTCATCACTTGCATCAGTCACCAGGGAAAAAGGTTTCAAAAAGTCAGGTGCTTTTAACACAGGGTGATGGCACAGTATGATTTTCAACTTTTCAAAAGCTTCCTGACACGGACTGCTACACTCAAATTTTTCCTCCTTCCGTAAGAGTTTTGTAAGCGGGAGGGCAATATCCGCAAAGTTCTTACAAAATTTCCAATAGTACCCCACCATACCCAAAAACCTTCTCAATGCCCTTTTATTTGTTGGGACAGGAACCTTGGAAATAGCCTGCACAGGAGCCAACTGCCCCTGTCCTACCACATACCCCAGGTACGTGATCGTGGCATGGCCAAACTCACTCTTTGCGAGGTTCACTGTGAGAGGGGCTACAGACATTTGTTTAAACAGCTTCTCCACAGCCTCAAGGTGTTCATCCCATGTATCACTCCAGACCACTACATCATCAATATAAGCTTTTGTGTTTGTTAACTCTCTAATCACTGCGTCAATCATTCACTGAAATGTCCCTGGAACATTTTTCATTCCAAATGGCAACACATTGTATTCATAGAACCCTGATGGTGTGACAAAGGCTGAAATTTCTCAAGCCCTGTCAGTTAAAGAAATACACCAGTATCCCTATAGCAGGTCAATCTTAGTGATGTATCTCGCTTTACCCACTTTATCAATACAATCATCCACCCTGGGGATAGGATAAGCATCTGTTTGTGTGATAGCATTCACCTTTCTGTAATCTGTACAGAATCTTATATTACCGTCCGGCTTCGGTACAATCACGCATGGAGATGCCCATGCAGAGGAAGATTCACAAATAATACCAGCAGCTATCATATGCTCAATTTCCTTTTCCACTAGCTTGCTCTTTTCCAAATTTATCCGATAAGGGGATTGTTTAATCGGCTGGGCCGAGGTAACAATAACATCATGCTCTGTTACTTTGCACCTTCTGGGAACATCTGGGCATAAATCTGCATGCCGGTTAATTAGCTGTGTCAACTGCTTTCTTTGTGCAGGCTCCAAATGACTGACTTTATCAGCAAAGTTGGCTAAAATAACAGCGTTCTCTAGTCTGGTGGGTACTATGCTTATCTTTTCAAAACGCTCAGGCCCTCCTTATCAATCCTTTCTGCCTCAGCGGTCTTCGCGACAACACCACCCACCATGGGGGTCACGTCATGATAACCTTTCAGCATGTTAACATGAACCAACTGGCTCGGCTTTTGCCTATCAGGTGTTTCGATCACATAATTCAGCAAGTCTAGTTTCTTAATCACTTTTGTATGGCCCTTGAAACCTTGCCTGTAGGGGGTTGGTAACTACAGGGAACAGGACCAAAACCTTATTGCCCACTTGAAATTCCTGCTTTTGGACTTGTTTATCATACCATTGTTTCATTTTAGTCTGGGAGTCTTTAAGATTTAGTTTTGCAAAATCACAAACTTTCTGGAGCCTTTCACGGAATTTCAAAACATAGTCAATCACATTGACTTGCACATTCAGACTAGACCATTTTTCTTTGAGCAAGGTTAAAGGTCCTCTGGGCCTGTGATCAAAAACGAGCTCAAATGCACTGAACCCCAGGGATTCCTGAAATGTGTCCCTCACAGCAAATAACAGAAGTGGTAATGCATCATCCCAGTCTCGAGTGTTTTCCTGACAGTAAGCTTTAATCATGGTTTTTAAAGTTGCGTGGAATCTTTCCAACGCTCCTTGAGATTCCGGGTGGTATGCAGAGGCTAGAATTTGTTTAACTCCCAACTGTGTCAACATTTGCTGAAATGCACGGGACGTGAAGGTACTTCCCTGATCTGACTGTATCTCTCTAGGTAACCCTACCATGGTAAAAAATTTAATGAGGGCCTTTACTACTGCAGGAGTCCTAATGTTCCCCAGGGACACAGCCTCTGGGAATGGAGTAGCAGCATACATCATAGTCATGACATACTGCCGCCTGCTCGCAGTTCTGGGCAAAGGACCCACAAAATCCACGATGATTCAGGAAAAAGGCTCCCCAAAGGCAGGTATGGGTCTGAGGGGTGCCTTAGGAATAACCTGATTTGGCTTTCCTACCACCTGACAAGTATGGCACCTTTTACAATAGTTAACAATATCCTTCCTCATGTTTGGCCAATGAAAATCTTTCATAACCCTATCCATTGTCTTTCTTACTCCCAAATGTCCACCTAGAGGTCCCTTGTGAGCCAAGTTCAAAATGTCATCCCGATAAACCTTCGGAACTACCACCTGGTGTACCACCGCCCAGTCCTCATTGACTGGCACTGTGGTCGGCCTCCACTTCCTCATTAACACTTCCTCCTTCAGGTAGTAGCCTTCTGGTTCTTTATCAATCTCTACTTCAGAAAGAGCTGATTCTTTCAACACCATAAGCTCCTCATCACAACTCTGTTCCTTTATAAAGTCCCTCCTGGCTAAGGGTAAATCTACCTCCTCTCCTTTACTCTCTTTCACCCCACTATCATCCATTTAACCACCCTCTTGGTACAGGGTCGGTAAAAACATCTCCGCTAAATCAATACTGGACTCATTTAAACTGGCTCCTTTCTCAGCCACCTTTCTAGACATGCTGTGAGTGATTGCGCATGCGGGATAAATCTTAGAATCCAGGGGCGGGTCCTCAGCACTCACAGGCTTACTTGTCAGCTTCACTGCTGAATACATGTCACCACTGGCCAGATCGTTACCAAGTAGGACGTTCGCACCGTCCATCGGTAGTTTTGACCTCACCCCTATTTTGACTGGTCCAGATACCAGGTCATATTTCAGAAATATCCTGTGCAAAGGTACAGCCTCTGTCCCTTTTCCGATACCTCTTAACACAACCTCCCCTGTCTCAGTCTCAGAACCAAAATCTAATACCTTCCTTAAAATCAATGACTGACCAGCCCCAGCATCTCTCCAGATCCGCACTGGAACTGGGGTTTCTTCTTCCTTCACAGACACCGTCCCTTTCGAGATAAACTTCTCATGCCCCTCTTGGGCTCTATCTACCTTTGCCTTCCCCATCAATCTGCTGAATCTGTCAGGACTGCCGTTTTCCCTTTTCCTGTCTCTTCTTCAGAGCAAAGCACTTAGATGCTATATGACCAGCTTTCCCACAATTATAACAGGTAAAGCTAGGAACCTTCCTGCCAGCCTGCTTTTCCTCCTCCTTCTCTTTTCCACTAGCTCCCGGCTTATTCTCTACCTTAGCCGGTGGACTTTCTCTATCGTCCCTACTGCCTCTCTGGTAACTCTTATTTGAGGAAAACTTCGACTTCTGGGTTAAGGCGTACTTGTCTGCTAACTTGGCAGTTGCAGACAGAGTCTCTGTCTCCTTCTCATCCAAGTACATCTTCATACTCTCAGGGGTACAACTTTTGAACTGCTCTATCAGTATTAACTGTAACAGGTTATCATAATCTTCATCAACCCCTTTTGAGGCGCACCAACGCTCACAATATATTTGCATCTCACGGGCAAATTCTAAATACGTGTGGTTCCATGGCTTTCTCAAGTTCTGGAACTTCTGCCAGTATGCCTCTGGCACCAACTCGTAACTCCTCAATACAGCCCTTTTTACTTCCTCATAATTCCTAGACTCATCCATGGACAATGCCAAATACGCTTGCTGAGCCTTCCCCCTAAGTACGCTCTGTACCAGAACAGCCCATTTTCTCTCAGGCCAGTTCTGATTCACAGCCACTTTCTCAAAATGGAGGAAGAACTTATCGACATCCATCTCCTCGAATGGAGGTACCAACTGGATCTCCCAACTAATCTTGAACCCCTCATTTGGGTCTGCTGCCCGGTCTCTTCCCTGCTGTACCTTTAACCTATTTCCAGCACATGCTGCCTCTCTTTCTCCCCTTCCTCCATCTGCCTTTCAGCTTCCTCTTTCCTCCTTTCAGCTTAACTTTCTTCCTCCTCTCTCCTCCTTTCTTCCACTCTTTGCCCTACAGCTTCTCTCTCTGCTTCCAGCTGCCTTATCTGAAGTTCATGCTGCCTCTTCTCCTTTTCCTCAGCCAACCTTAATTTTTCCATCTCTAACTGAACCTCCCCCTCGGCTGGTTTCCTCTCAGAGAACAGGTCCAATACATCTGGTGTGAACACACCCTTGGATACTTAATGCATAGCTATTTCTCTCTGTATATCCACCTTTCTCATCGACGATTTCACCTCTGGGAGCTCTAATAATTTCACAACATGCACCAATTCAGCCTTCCTGGCAACCTCTAATGCCCCTGGTCGTGTCTTTTAAAAATTTGACAATGTCCATTTCTGCTGGTTTCCCGTCTAGTTACTCTCACAACCAGATCAGGCAAGGGACATTTATCCCGATTCACTGGCCCCCTAATTTGGTAATAAAATCCCGGACGAGCCCCCAATTTTTTACGTACCCCGTAACTGGGTGTCTAACCAGCAAAGAAAGAAGAATCCGTTGGAGTCTGGTGGTACCAAACTAAAGGTGCTTATTAATAAAAATAAGCAAAAACCATATCAATAATGCAAATATACATATAAAACAAGTTAGCAGTAATAAACCTAAAAGTATAGGAATAATAATAATCAATAATAAACAAGCTCTATCGGTGTCTAGGGGTAAATGAATTGTCATAGAAAAGTATAAAGTTCAGTTCAGTTCATGAGTGCTGATGTAGTTATGGTTGTTGTATTGTAATTGTTGGAGAGAGAGAGAGAGCGAGCGAGATGTAACAGCTACAGTCAGGCAAACCTTCCTTTGCTTTCTTAATCCATCATATCGGTGTGGTCATTCAGTTATGACCTCTCCGTCCTTCTGCTAGACCGTTCTTCTGTGGTGGACTCGTCACTCTGGCATGAGTGGACACACACACAAGTCCCCACCGGCCCTGCTTTAACACTGTGAGCTTTACTGACCAATCTCATGGTTCGGTCTCTGAAGCCCCCACCTTTCTTGTGGGTTCCAACACTCAATCAGTGTCCACTGGCGTGTCTGGAGGGTGTCCCTCCAGACCTGTCTTTTTATCCCTACTAACGGGGACTCAGCTATCCATCACTCCTGAATGACTGTGTCCATCAAATCAGCCCACTCCTTCAGTCCACTGAGGAATGTTCAGGAGCAAACTATTGTCCTTGCAGCGAAACAGAAAATAATACAAAAAGGAGTCACAATATGGTTAATCAGCAATTTCCCCCTCTCTCTTATCTTTCGCAGATGTTCTTGCCTGTTTTTCATCTCTTTCTCATGGTCAGTATAGCAACAGTAATAGTTCATGTTTCTCGGGGGGGGGGATGGTTAACTCTTCACCCCATTGTCCATCAGGTTTGTACATCATTCATAACAATAGCCATTTGGGGAGCAATTCCAGTAATTTTTGTTTTTTATGTCTAAATACTCAATGACTAATCAGGAGTGACTGTGTTTGTACCTCCCTGCATTACAGAATGGCAAAGTGATGGATGCTGACTTGTGAGGGAGATCCTGTGATACATTCCTGGGGATGGCGTTTGAATTTGCACACCAGACTAATGGGTCAGATTCCTCCATTTGTATGAGGATTTACAATATCACAGAATGGATGCCACTAATATTGATCCCTTTTGATGACAAGGAAAAAGATTTTTGAGGTAAATTATTTGGCTTCTCATGTTTTGGTATTCTGTTTTGGGGAAGCCAGGAAGGAGAAGTCTTACCTCGACCCATAGTATGGTACCAGTTTAGGGGACTTGAGCCTTCATAGCCCTTGGTGGAGTAAGTGCTTTTAAGAGCTGGAATTTGCCTACATACCGTTTGTTTAATTGGAAGGTCCTGATTCTTAAAGTGATTTCCCCACCTGACAGGAAATTTTGGTGTAGGAGTGTTATGATAAATACAAGTACAAGGTGGATGGCAAATGTGAGCAGGAACAGCATTCTGGGATGGCTGTGTCTATGCCAAGAAGTATTGTGAAAGTGGGCACTGCTGGACACTGAATTGCACGGACTGGATTTGCAGTTCTTAGGCTCCCCACAGGGTGGTGCAGCTGATATGTGGCGCTGTATGTATACAGCCCCAGTGCCCTGGATGAGCACCGCGCCCATGCTGGTCAGCTTAGCATGATGGCTGTTACAGAAGAAGGAAGGTTTTCGATGATAAACTGTTCTGGCATGGTATGTCCAGAGTGTCCTGGAAACTGATGGCCTTTGATTACCTCCTCACAAAGAAACGTGGCACTTGTGCTGTTATTGATCAAGAATGTTGCAACTACATTCCTGACAGGTTGGGGAACATCATTCACCTGGCTGATCACGTCTGAGAGCAGGTGTAAAAGATTAAGTGGAGGACTAGCTCATTGGCCATTACACTTCACGGAATGGCTAGCTTTTTTTTGCGGTGCTGGTGGGGTGCTGGACTACTGTAGTACACTGGGGGGGGGTGTGATTAATGGGTTTAGTGTACAGCATATTGTGCTTGTGTTCTATAGCTTAGTACAGAGTTTCCAAGGGTCATGCTAGTCTGAGGGTCAAATTGTCACTATATTGCGACTTTTGAGGGGTGCAGTGTAATGTGGGGTTGTGGCTTATTTGCCCGTCGAAAGCTGATTCTGCTGTATCGATTGAGATCAGTGCATTTGAAAACTCCAGCCACTCTTCCCATTGGTTGGCTTGCGTGCCATTGCACCTAATGTCCAGTTTCAAGCAACCTGGGGGAGTAGAATAGATTCTGGAATGGTTCCAGAAGACTGGAAAATTGTAAATGTCACTCCAAGAAGGGAGAGAGATAGAAGAAAGGAAACTATAGGCCATTTAGTCTGACCTGTGATTGAGAAGATGTTGGTTGGTTGATTATTAGGGATGAAGGATGAGGTCTCAGGGTACTTGGAGGTATATTATAAAATAGGCTGTAGTCAGCATGGTTTCCTCAAGGGAAAATCTTGCCTGACAAATTTGTTGAAGTCTGAAGAAATAACAAGCCGGATAGACAAAAGGAGAATTGATTAATGTTGTGTACTTGGATTTTCAGAAGGCCTTTGACAAGGTACCATTCACAAGGCTGCTGAACAAGCAATGAGTCCATGGTATTGCAGGAAAGATTCCAGCATGGATGGAGTAGTGGCTGATTGGCAGAAGGCAAAGAGGGGAATAAAGGGAGCCTTTCCTGATTGGCTGGCGGTGAATAGTGGCGTTCCATAGGAGTCGGTGGTGGGACTGCTTTTTACATTAGATGTCAATGATTTGGATGATGGCTTTGATGGCTTTGTTGCAAAGTTTGCAGAAGATATGAAGATATCTGCAGGGCCAGGTAGTGTTGAGGAAGTAGAGAGGCTACAGAAGGAATTAGGCAGATTAGGAGAATGGGCAAAGAAATGGCAGATGGAATACAGTGTTGGGAAGTGTATGGTCATGCACTTTGGTAGAAGAAATGAAAGGGTAGGCTATTTTCTAAATGGAGAGAAAATATAAAAAAAAAACCAAGACACAAAAGGACTTGGGAGTCCTTGTGCAGGATTCCTGTGGTGAACTACATATACCTGTATGGACACACCCCCGCTGACTGCTCCTGTGGCTCCTCCCACAGACCCCGGTATAAGGGCAATGGGGACCTGAGCCCGGCCTCTCAGTCTCCAGGATGTAGTATGGTGGTCAATTGCTGCTTGTTCTTTCTTCCAGTCAATAAAAGCCGATATCTTGCCTCACACATCAATTCCCCAAAGGCTAATTTGCAGGTTAAGTCTGTGAGGAGAAAGGCAAATACAATGTTAGCATTTATTTCAAGAGGACTAGAATATAAAAGAAAGGATGGAACGTTGAAACTTTATGAAGCACTGGTGAGGCCTCACTTAAGAGTATTGAGAGCGGGTTTGTGCCCCTTATCTCAGAAAAGATGTACTGAGACTGGAGAGAGTTCAAAGGAGGTTCACAAGAATGACTCCAGGATTGAGTGGTTTGTCATATGAAGAGTGTTTGATGGCTCTGCGCCTGTATTCACTAGAATTCAGAAGAATGAGGTGTGACCTCTTTGAAACCTATTGAATGGTGAAAGGGCTTGATAGAGTGGATATGAAGAGGGCGTTTCCTGTGGTTGGAGAGTCAAAGACTAGAGGACACAGCCTCAGAATAGAGGGGCATCCTTTTAGGACAGAGATGAGGAAGAATTTCTTTAGAACAAGGGTGGCAAATCTATCAAATTCTTTGCCACATGCAGCTATGGAGCCAAGTCTTCATGTATATTTAAGGCAGAGGTTGATAGATTCTTGATTGGTCAGGGCATGAAGGGAGGAGATTGCAGACCAGAGGAACATTAGATCAGCCATGATGAAATGGCGGAGCAGACTTGAGGGGCCATATGGCCTAATTCTGCTCCCATATCTTATGGTCTTATAAAAAATAGCATGTGTGAGAGGTTCTCTTTTTCCCTTTGGCTCTAAAGCATGCTTCACAGAACCATTGGGAACAGTTCTGTAGTTTCTGTAACTTAGAGGTACTTAAATGTTTTGTCTTTTTTTTTGGTTTTTATAAATAAATGATTAATATACTTACTCGCAGTCAGCGTTTTCTGTCTCACTCACCAACCCCATGAACCTGCTTTAATGTTGTAGTGAACCAGGGAGGATATTTCAAAAGTGGGAGAGTCTAAGACCAGAGGGCATAGCCTCAGAATAGAAGGACATCCCTTTAGAACAAAATTTCTTTAGGAAGAAGGGGAGCGGGGTGAATGTCTGGAATTAATTGCCACAGATGGATGTAGAGGCCAAGTCATTGGGTGTATTTAAAGTGGAGTTTGATAGTTTCTTGATCAGTGGAGGTGTCAAAGGTTACAAGGAGAAGACAAGAGAATGGGGTTGAGAGGGGAAACAAATCAGCCATAACTGAATGGCAGAACAGGCTCGATGGGCTGATTGGCCTAATTCTGCTCCTATGTTTTAAGGTCTTATGCCATCATAAAACAGGCTTTCTCACTTGGAATAGTCATCGTACAGATAGCTCTGGGAGTAACTGAGATCCTCTATTCAAGGAGGCTTTGAGGACATCTTTCAGACTTTATCTTAGTGCACCTGGTAATTTCCTCCAGGTAGAAGCAAGAGCAGGTTCTTAAACCTTAAGAATCCAGGCCATTAACTCCTCAAACAGGTCCAAGACAAGACATGATGGGTAATAGGTGTTACCGCATCCACCTCCTTTTCAATCTGCATGGTATTCATTGTAACATACCTCCTGATTTTTGGATCATCTAGTAGAGGTTGTCCAGAACAATTGGGATTCACAGGCCGTTCCTTTCCAGGCTGAAGAAGATACTGAGGCCTTGACATTCATGTCTTATTCTTCAGTAATATGTTTACCTTCAGCCCTCTAGAGGCTACATCTGCTGGGTTGCTTGAAGTGATTAGCATACCTCCATTGAGATGCTTGTGAGACCTTAAGAATTTTGGAAACTCTGTTTGCAACAAAGATTTGGAACCAGGAAGTTTCATTCTTGATGCACTTCAGCACAATAGTGCTATCAGTCCAGAACACTGAGTCTGGGGGCTTCATGTGCAGTTCCTTCCTCCACAATGTGATCATACAGCTTGCCATCATAGTAGCGACGAGCTCCATAAAAGGGATGGAAGCTGACTTCAATAGAGCTACCCTAGATTTTCCCATGATAAAAACACTATGCACCTGAGAATATGTGTTGGGCAGCAACAGATAGGTCACTGTTCCATAGCCATCTCCACTTGCATCTACAAGGTGGTGCAACTGTGCGATAGTAACATCTCCAAAATCCAAGGGTTTCAAACATCTAGCAGCCTTGAAATCTTCCAGCTGGCAGACTTCTTCCAGTCATCTTGTCCCCTCGTGAACAACTGATGTGTCATTCCAGCCACACCCTTTCTTACATAAATCTTGTAGGATCTTCTTAGCAGATGACATCACTGGACTCAGGATTCCTAGAGGATCATGGATGGGACCAACTGCAGAGAGGATCCCCCTTCTCTTGAGTGATCTAACTTGGATCATGATCTTAAATTTGAAAGTATCTGGCTGAATGCACCATTGCACACCCAGTGGTCTCTCCACTGAAGGTATACCTTGATCCAAATTCAAATCCTTCATTCTTTCGCTCTTAGCTCTTCTGGTATCAAAGCTAAGACATAATGCTTACTGCTCATCCACTTTCTGAGTCAAAAACAGTGGAAACTGACTGTGAATGGAATCACATCTGACTGTGATTGTGAGTGGAAAGCGGCCAGTGAGTGAGTGGGCCAGTGAAGGAGTGGAGATTTCAGGCTTTAACGAGAAGAGGCGGAGGACGAGCTTGTTCCCAGTTAGTCTTTACAATGCCTGCTGAGACGGTGATGTGCCTCTCCTGTGAGATGTGGCAGTCTTGGGGGAACTCCCCTCTCCCGCAGAATCACATCTGCCAGAAATGCTTGCGGCTGGGCGATCTGGAAGACTGAGAGGAATCTGGAGCAGCAGCTGGATGACCTTCGACTCATAAGGGAGAATGAGGCAGTCATAGATGAGAGCTACAGGGAGGTAGTCACACCTAGGCTGCAGGAAGCAGGTCATTGGGTGACAGTCCGAGGGGGGAAAGTGAAGGAGAGTAGACAGGTAGTGCAGAGCACCCCTGTAGCCATTCCCCTGAATAATAAGTTTACCGTCCTGGATGCTGTTGGTGAGGACGACTGACCAGGTGTGAGCCATGGTGGCAGGGCCTCTGGCACTGAGTCTGACCCTGTGGAGCAACAGGATGGGACGGAGAAGAGGAGAGCTGTCGTTATTGGAGACTCTATAGTCAGGGGAGCAGACAGGAGATTTTGTGGACGTGAGAAGGAAGCAGCATGGTTTGTTGCCTCCCGGGTGCCAGGGTCCGGGATGTCTCTGACCAGGTGCATGACAACCTGGTACGAGAGGGAAAGCAACCAGAAGTCATGATACATGTTAGGACCAATGACATAGGCAGGAAGAAGGATGAGTTCCTGAAGTGTGAGTTTCGGGAACTAGGCAGAAGGCTGAAGAACAGGACCTCAAGGGTGGCGTTCTCAGGATTGCTGCCAGTACTACGTGATAGAGATGGTAAGAATTGGAGGAGATGGCAGTTGAATGCGTGGTTGAGGAGTTGGTGCAGGGGGCAGGGTTTTAGATTTTTGGACCATTGGGATCTCTTCTGGGGAAGGTGGGACCTGTACAGATTGGATGGGTTGCACCTGAACTCAAGGGGGAGCAATATCCTTGCAGGTAGGTTTGCTAGCATGGTTCAGGAGGGTTTAAACTAATTTGCAAGGGGGATGGAACCCGGAGCGATAGAGCAGAGAAAGAAGTGCATGGAGTAAAGTCAGATCTAACATATAGAGGGGCTTTGAGGAAAGAGCAGCAGAATAAAGGGTATAAAGGTAGTAAGGTAGAAGGGCTAAAGTGTGTGTACTTCAATGCAAGAAGCATCAGGAACAAAGGTGATGAACTGAGAGCTTGAATACATACATGGAATTATGATGTAGTGGCCATTACAGAGACTTGGCTGGCACCAGGGCAGGAATGGATTCTGAATATTCCTGGATTTCAGAGCTTTAAAAGGGATGGGGGGGGGGGGAGGGGAGGAGGGGTGGCATTACTGGTCAGGGATACTATTACAGCTGCAGAAAGAGTGGGTAATGTAGCAGTATCCTCTTTTGAGTCAGTATGGGTGGAAGTCAGGAACAGGAAGGGAGCAGTTACTCTACTGGGGGTATTCTACAGGCCCCCTGGTAGCAGCAGAGATACCGAGGAGCAGATTGGGAGGCAGATTTTGGAAAGGTGCAAAAATAACAGGGTTGTTATCATGGGTGACTTTAACTACCCTAATATTGATTGGCACTTGATTAGTTCCAAGGGTTTAGATGGGGCAGAGTTTGTTAAGTGTGTCCAGGATGGATTCCTGTCACAGTATGTTGACAGGCCGACTAGGGGGAATGCCATACTAGATCCAATATTAAGTAATGAACCTGGCCAGGTCATAGATCTGTCAGTGAGTGAGCATCTGGGGGACAGTGATCACTGCTCCCTGACCTTTAGCATTATCATGGAAAAAAATAGAATCAGAGAGGACAGGAAAATTTTTAATTGGGGAAGAGCAAATTATGAGGCTATAAGGCTAGAACTTGTGGGTGTGAACTGGGATGATGTTTTTTCAGGGAAATGTACTATGGACATGTGTCGATGTTTAAGGATCTCTTGCAGGATGTTAGGGATAAATTTGTCCCGGTGAGGAAGATAAAGAATGGTAGGGTGAAGGAACCATGGGTGACAAGTGAAATGAAAAATCTAGTCAGGTGGGTGAAGACAGCATACATGAGGTTTAGGAAGCAAGGATCAGATGGGTCTATTGAGGAATATAGGGTAGCAAGAAAGGAGCTTAAGAAGGGGCTGAGAAGAGCAAGAAGGGGGCATGAGAAGGCCTTGGCGAGTAGGGTAAAGGAAAACCCCAAGGCATTCTTCAATTATGTGAAGAACAAAAGGATGACAGGAGTGAAGGTAGGATCGATTAGAGATAAGTGAGAAGATATGCCTGGAGGCTCTGGAAGTGAGCAAGGTCCTCAATGAATACTTCTCTTCGGTATTCACCACTGAGAGGGAACTTGATGACGGTGAGGACAATATGAGTGCGGTTGATGTTCTGGAGCACGTTGATATTAAGGGAGAAGAGGTGTTGGAGTTGTTAAAATACATTAGGACAGATAAGTACCCGGGGCCTGACAGAATATTCCCCAGGCTGCTCCACGAGGCAAGGGAAGAGATTGTTGAACCTCTGGCTAGGATCTCTATGTCCTCATTGTCCACAGGAATGGTACCGGAGGATTGGAGGGAGGCGAATGTTGTCCCCTTGTTCAAAAAAGGTAGTAGGGATAGTCCAGGTAATTACAGGCCAGAGAGCCTTATGTCTGTGGTGGGAAAGCTGTTGGAAAAGATTCTTAGAGATAGGATCTATGGGCATTTACAGAATCATGGTCTGATCAGGGACAGTCAGCATGGCTTTGTGAAGGGCAGATTGTGTCTAACAAGCCTGATAGAGTTCTTTGAGGAGGTGACCAGGCATATAGATGAGGGTGGTGCAGTGGATGTGATCTACATGGATTTTAGTAAGGCATTTGACAAGGTTCCACATGGTAGGCTTATTCAGAAAGTCAGAAGGCATGGGATCCAGGGAAGTTTGGCCAGGTGGATTCAGAATTGGCTTGCCTGCAGAAGGCAGAGGGTCGTGGTGGATGAAGTACATTCAGATTGGAGGGTTGTGACTAGTGGTGTCCCACAAGGATCTGATCTAGGACCTCTACATCTCGTGATTTTTATTAACGACCTGGATGAGGGGGTAGAAGGGTGGGTTGGCAAGTTTGCAGATGACACAAAGATTGGTGGAGTTGTAGATAGTGTAGAGGATTGTCGAAGATTGCAGAGAGACATTGATAGGATGCAGAAGTGGGCTGAGAAGTGGCAGATGGAGTTCAACCCGGAGAAGTGTGAGGTACACTTTGGAAGGACAAACTCCAAGGCAGAGTACAAAGTAAATGGCAGGATACTTGGTAGTGTGGAGGAGCAAAGGGATCTGGGGGAACATGTCCACAGATCCCTGAAAGTTGCTTCACAGGTAGATAGGGTAGTTAAGAAAGCTTATGGAGTGTTAGCTTTCATAAGTCGAGGGATAGAGTTTAAGAGACACAATGTAATGATGCAGCTCTATAAAACTCTAGTTAGGCCACACTTGGGAGTACTGTGTCCAGTTCTGGTCACCTCACTATAGGAAGGATGTGGAAGCATTGGAAAGGGTACAGAGGAGAATTACCAGGCTGCTGCCTGGTTTAGAGAGAATGGATTATGATCAGAGATTAAGGGAGCTAGGGCTTTACTCTTTGTAGAGAAGGAGGATGAGAGGAGACATGATAGAGGTGTACAAGATATTAAGAGGAATAGACAGAGTGGACAGCCAGCGCCTCTTCCCCAGGGCACCACTGCTCAGTACAGGAGGACATGGCTTTAAGGTAAGGGGTGGGAAGTTCAAGGGGGATATTAGAGGAAGGTTTTTCACTCAGAGAGTGGTTGGTGCGTGAAATGCACTGCCTGAGTCAGTGGTGGAGGCAGATACACTAGTGAAATTTAAGAGACTACTAGACAGGTATATGGAGGAATTTAAGGTGGGGGGGGGGTTATATGGGAAGCAGGGTTTAAGGTTTGGCACAACATTGTGGGCCGAAGGGTCTCTAATGTGCTGTACTATTCTATGTTCTATGTTTAAAACTGCCTTAAGCACAAATGTATACAAGGTCACCATAGAGAAACACCATTTCTTTCTCAGAGTACACCGACACAAGGCAGTTATCAACACAGAAGTAATGAAAAATCTTATCACCATCTCGAGGCTAAACAGTTCTTCACTGTCTTCTGCGTATTTCCTAAGCACAGTTCGCTGATAAAGTTGCTGCAAAGAGATATACCATCAATCCAAAGTCCACAAATCAGAGCCAGCAGAGAAACCTCAGCAGATCCGTATCCTTCATTAGTTCTTTAACCTGATGAAACATTGCCATGATCACCACTGGTTCTTTTATGGGATCTCGTTATGAATCCAGTCACTGAGCTAGTAAGATCTGGTCCCTATAAAAGCTAAGCATTACATGATATCCTCTGAAAAGTCACTCCACAGTCAAGTGAAGTTTCCATTTCCTGGGGTGGTAAACACCAAGATGTGGAACATA